>NC_045709.1:44778451-45078728 GCF_009834535.1 Camelus ferus | reverse complement strand
TTTTAGGCAGGTAAAATTGAGATGCCTATTAAATGATGCTACTGGTAACATTGAACAGATATTTGGCTATATCAGTTAATTTTTAACCTTGCATTCAATATAGCCTATGGAAGTTCAGAGTATACAAATAAAGCTGATGATTTGGTGTCATATCAATAAACCTGGGATTAGGATATCTCATGACAGTTTATATTATATCTACTACTTCCTGTTCTCAAAGTCTTTAAGTATCTTTGTCTGGATATGAAAATATAATTCCTTAAGCCTCCTTGTCTACCTGTTCCACACAACAAGTATTCATTAAATAAATATATATTGAGCATCCAATATGTGCCATGTATCACTCATTAATTTTAATTAGCATATCAGGATGTAATTTTATAACATACAGATAATTTACATTTATTCCTGAAAACATGTACACCACCATGGAAGTGAATTTAAAAATGAAATATAATATTGAGCATAACAAAAATGATTCTTTTCCACACTCATTTCACAAGTGTATTTTCCATGTCCAACACTGGGTAGGCACTGCCAGGCACTGAGTAGGAAGTGGTCAATGAATAGTGTATCGTGAACAGCAGTTCACAACTTTAAAAGTAGATCAAGTAGATAATTAGGAGATATGTAATTCAGGAAAGAATATGAGGCCGACTTGAAATCATTACTGTTCACAGTCAACTTAAATTGGCTTGGTCTGTTTACATACAATTTCAACGCATCTAACCCCAGGATAATGCCACCTAGCCAAGCACTTCTCAGCCTAAGCTCCTGACATTTTAGACTAGAAAACGCTTTGCTAGTGGGGGCTTTCTAGGATGTTTAGCAGCATCCCTGGCCTCTACCCACTAGAGATGCCAATAGCAGTTCCCCAGTGTGGCAACCAAAAATGTCCCCAGGCGTTATCAAAAACTTCTGCCCAAATCGCGCCTTCTTCTTGGGATCACTTCACATTTCTTGCAACTACTTTCTAGATAGTTCTCCATGCATGCAGTAACATCCTCTCTGAAGACAAAACTCTAAGTTAAAATTATTAATCACCTCGCCAGTGTCATACAAAATCAGATCACTGGACAATTAATATGGCCATCAGAATTATCTCAGGGTGAATTTTTAAAGCCCAGAAAAGTTTATGATTTACCTAAGGTTATGTGGAGGGTTTGGATACAGCGTTAGCACTAAAATGCATGACTCCTGAATTTTCATTGTGTGTTCTTTCCACGAGAACCCTGACTTTATGTATGCCTATTTATCATGATGTTGCTATTAATTGCTTAGTGTCTAAGAATCGAAGTGGTTCACTGGATTCATGTTTACTCTCCTGGTATTTTTAAAACTAGTTTAAAAAAAAATCCTAGTTCACACCTCTCTCATTTCCAAACAAGTTAGTCATAGAACCTTATAAATGATTCTATATAATGTTTTAGAGCATCGATCAATCTAAGTATCTTCTATTTCTGTTCTTATTAATGTCCCCATCCCAAACTCTAGGCTTAGGTCTACCAGTTACTTCATGTGTATACATCTGTACTAGGCTTCAAATTGTTTGGTCTCACCTCTGTCCTTCAACTACATAGCACAGCCCCATTGATAAATCTTAAAACACCACTGATTATATCACTTCTCCATTCCTAAATGTTAAAAGGATTCCCCCAACTTTAGAGAACACATTTTAAGTTATATAGTATTTTTTTTCTGTAAATAAAATTATTTTTGGTTTAAGGACCTCCATCATCTATTTGCAGGCAAATTAACACATGTCATCAAGACTTTTACTTTAGCAGAATTGCTCTACTCACTCTGAAAAAAAACTTGAGCACTCTGTCTGGAAGACTTTCTTACACTGTTCCCTCTGCCAGAAAAGCTTATTTCTTCCACTTCTTCAAATCCTATTCTTTTTTTTCAAGTTCCAAAGACTCTCCATAAAAAACCAGCCTATACCAGCCCACAGTGATGTCTCTCTCTTCTGATGTGTCAAAAATATACTTGTATTATTTTTAATACTGCTTATTTTCATTAATAATTTGCAAGATATCATGCAATACCTCTTGGATTTACTTTCTTAGACCAGCTTGTGAGACAAAGATTTGTGTGTAAACAAAACTCAAGCAAAGGCATTATCTGAGGTGAAAACTCAGCTTCACTTGGAGTTTCTGGAGGGGGGGGATGGTCTGGTGTGTAAAACCTACAGCAGATTTTATCTCATCTCTAGGTAAGTGAGGTGGATTTCCCTTCTACTACAGCATCATTCAGTGTTTAGTAACACCCGGCCACTCTGGGGAGTGAGGTGGGCTGGGACTGGGGTGGGGTTGGGTGTAGGCTTCTTGAGTTATGTAGCTTAATAAGCACAGTGGTAATCTTCCAAGAGATAGAAGCCAGACAGTAGGAATAGGCTCTTAAAAGGTGAAGGACAGACACACAGACTTTAAAAGAGATCACATTGAGATCTGGACAAAGAAACCTGAGGTCTTTACTACATATGTCATTTTAATAATTGCAAAGCTGTTAACCATTTAATGTATTTATTCTTTCTCTGTTTCAATAGACTATGAGGTTTTAGACAAAAAGAGTGGTTCCTAGTCTGTGTCTTTTGGTACCTGCTCAGTAGCAAGAACTGAACACAGTCATTGCTTAGTCAATATTTGTTCATTCATATTTCAAATTAAATTAATTACACGATACTATGCTTAAGTTAGGTTATAAGTTTTTAAAATTATTATAGTGTTGTGAAAAATGAGAAAACATTATTATTTGCCCATGTGGGTTTCATCTTCCCACTTAAAGTATTTGGCTCTTTTCAGCATTTCTTTTCTTGGATTACTTAAAATCTCCCCTTTATGTGTGTTCCTTAATACTGATATTCTGTCTCTGCCAGCCAGTGAGTCTACCACAAGCCACTTGGCAAATTAAAATGTCAATTCTTTTTTAGGATATTATAATTATAGCTCCTTCAAGTTCTTCATGTGTTGAAGACTAAACCTATGCACATTGTTCTAATTTTTTGTATGTAACACTATAGATGTTTTGGAAAACAATTTTTTTTTCTTCTGGCTTTTCCACAGTTACTGTAGAGATAGTGAGAAGGATGTAATGAATTTGATGTTTAGCCAGAAAAAAAGCAACATTTGTGAACAAATGTTTCATTTTTTATTGTAAGTCTATTTTTGTCAATACATGATTAATGTCTAACTTATCTTCTTGAACAGAGAATATTCTGAGAAACACAAATAAATAATTTAGAAGATTAAGTTTTCAAAAGGTGATTCTTTGTTATCTAATGACACTGCCCAGCCTTGAATATTATTAATCAAATGTGTTTCCTTAAGGTGCAATCATGTAAATGATGATATGTTCTCACCACAACCTTGAATAATTTATTTGACAACTCACTGAAAATCATCTCAATATTAGATAAAACTTAAGAATTCTAAAAAAAAGGCAAAAGATTAATTTCCTGTAAAATCTGCAATGTTTTGTTTTATATCAGTAATGTTGCATTTATATTTATTTCTCTTTATTAGCAGATTATTTTGACAAACCACTAAAACTGCAAGATAATCAGCATTAAGTGTTTTGATATCAGCTATAAGACCTTTATTTATTTTTTTGCATTATTTTTGCAAACAATTATTCTAGGTATATATGCATGCATACAAATATATGTATACACACAAACACACACTCATGGTCTTTTGAGGAGTGAGGGAATGGGAAGATGTTGGTCAAAGTGTACAGACTTTCACTTTAAGATGACTAAATTCTGGGGATCGAATGGACAGCACTCTGACTATGGTTAATAATACTGTCTTGTATACTCAAAATTTGCTGAGAGTAGAGTTCGTGTTCTCACCACACATGCCAAGAAAATAAATAAATGTAACTAGGTGAAGTGATGAATGTATTAATTAACGTGATTGTGGTAGTCATTTCATAATGTACAGCTATATCAAATTATTACATTGCACTCCTTAAATATATATATGTATATAGTTTTTGTCAATTACACCTCAATAAAGGTGGAAAGAAAAGTAAAATGCAAAGTGCATGAAAACAGGAAAAATGAAAATTCGTATTACAGAAGAAAATTTAATGAGCTACTGGAAGAGAAATACAGGGAACAAACCAGCGTGAAAATCAAAGATTCTAAAAAGAAATTGATCTGGGGCTAGATTTGATAAAAAAGAAAGACACTGTGTAAGTGTTTTCTGAAAGCTTCGGGTACTCTATTGCATAATGGTACAGCCCAGTATGCCATGTAAGGCCATAATCAGTGGTGTTCCCATCTGTCCTCCCAGATTTCTTCATTAGTTTTCTTCCCAAACTCTAGGTTCAATGGTGTATATTTCTACCTTTATTTATTTTATTTCTTTATTCTCTTTTTCCTCTTTTTAACTTTCCTTTCCATCTTAAGTAAGATCTACTTCTTTCACACACTCTCTAATCTCGATTGCCCTTTTAGTACAGAAGAGGGAAAAACAAAAAGAAAAAAGAAACCACTATACTGGCAGTCAACCAAACTGGGCCTAGAGAATTAATTCCATCATTTATTGGCTATATTTTTCCAATTATAAAATTAGGAAAACAATACCTGTTATGATCAATACATGATGTTTTGTGACTTTCAAGTGAGATTACATACATGAAAGAAATTTAAAAGAGGAATGCTTTATTAGGTTGAGCCAACTCAAATAGACCTGCTCCAGGAAGTATTTCTGAGTCCCACATCTAAGAAGAATCTATTTATCCCTTTGGGCTATAAAGGCTTTTAGTTTATATCTAACTTATAGGAGTTAAACTATGAGCCTCAAAAAATTAGATGGAACCCATTTTGAAGTTATGGGCGTTATCTGTTTCACTCATGGACTTTTGATGTTACCTGGTACATAACCTCAGCTTAGTAAAATTTACTGAACAGGAAATTTTGTGTTATGTTTGCCTGTATTGCTCACTCTGCCCTTAGGCATAAACTGCTGTAACTGTATACTTCTCCATTTCCCCCTTCCTTTTTTTTTTTTTTGCTTTTACTGGTTTAAAGGTTGACAATGTTGAACTAAAGTTGAACTCCCTAAAGGGAGTCCTGTGATCCTTGTGATCCTAGACAACAGTGATGATTAAAGAAATGCCCTTACTCCCTATGTTCCCAGTATGAGTCAGGTAAGACTCAGAGATGCTCCCTTTGTTTACCTATGACAAATCTAAACACACATCCTCCAAATTTCATTCTTTGCATCATAAATTATTTGTTGAAATGTTTGTGTCCACTGACCAATCTGGACAAAATATTTGACTAGACCAAACTTTGATTATACTTCTTCCCTTCCCCCAGGCTCTGGTATTTTGACCCATGCTCAGCCTGATCCAGCACGCAACCCCTCCTCAACAGGCCTTCTTGGGAACTGGCTGACTGCCTGGCCTTCCCTGAACACCTGTCAGACCATGGACCCCACTCCCTCACACCTTGTTCTCTCTAGTCTTCTTGACTCCTCCTCAGGAAAGAAAAGAGATGCTTACAGACTTTATGGTTAGAGCATTCTCTCTACTGCAATAGTCACCCTTTCTCAACTGTATTAGTCCTTTTTCTCCATTGTACTCATTCTTTCCTTTAAAGTCTCTCCTTACCTAAGCCCACGTTTGTTGTATTTGACAAAGTTATACACCTATTTCTAGTTTAACCTGAATGTTTAACACTCTCCCTTCTACCTATTTGTCTAATCTTTTTCACTATTCATTTTTTCTTGTCTCTTAAACTATCTTTCACATTTAAATCTCATTATTTAACCTGCACTCATTAATGTCCTCTGACCTAAGTCCCAGTTGCCTTCGAGGTGCATGAAATATTTTCTAATCAGTCCTCTACCTATTTATTTCAAATGGCTCTGTTTTTTAATTTTTTGAAGCTCTTTTTCCATATTGCCTGTATTTTTCATAGTATAAAATGCTTTGCTTATCATTTCCATTATTTTATTTTAGTGTTTTAGTTACTCTAAGTATTTATTTACTCTAAGAGGTTCCTGGGGTTTATTAATACTACTCCTGTTTGGTAGTATTTCCTGACTCCATTATGTTTAGTTGTCTACTATTATATTTTAAAATTGTTATTGTTTTTCTTCAAGAACATTCAACTGCCATAGTTATGGAAGGGGTATCCACTGGCTTCTTCCATGTAATTGAAGGATTTCATTAGACTAGTGACAATTATATGTTACTTTTGAAGTGTGAGTATGTCTGCACCATGCAGATTATATACAAAGTCAGATCCAAAATCTGTAGCTAACACAAGAATGCATATTTAAAATTCTTAATACCTATTACAGGAAGCTCATTCATTTATGCAAAGCCGTGGACAGAGAAAATCTTTTGACCATCTTTCCTAGCTGATGTTCAGGTTTCCTGGTTTTCTTTAAATTAAAGATTCAGCATTTAGAGAGTCTCCAAATACAGGGATTTTCAATTTCAATGTTAAAACCTTGCCAGTTCTAAGGCCTCATGCCGTATCCCAGAAAGGACACTAAAATCTAATCAATCAATAATAAATTAATACATTTGTACATACACACATAAATAAGGCAGAAGAGAGACCTTTTCCTTACACTAGAATCCCAACCAATAAACACAGAAGAAATGATGGACTGAAAATCCCATTCTTCACCGACAGAGTCATATTGATTAAGACAAAAATCATCAGTGGATAGATGCTAAAAACAGGGAAAAAATGATGAACAAGATACTACAGAGTCTCAAAAGTAACTTTAAATTATAAATAATAAAGGGAAAATAATAACTGTATAGTCAAGGAACATGGCTTTCACAAACTTAAGTGATCTAATTGAATATCACCAACAATTAGGCAAACTGACATTGCCGTTTCCTGTTTTCTGTTAATGGTGCACCAAGATCACTTCCCATCTGTGATTTTTTTGCCAATAATAATTTTTAAATGTATAGTCCAAATATGATAAGAAGAAAACATTAGACAAATCTAAATTGAAGGACAGACTCCAAAATAACCTGCTAGTACTTTTGAAAATGTCAAGATCATGAAAGACCCAAAATAGTTAAAGAACCATTCTAGATTAAAGACGTGCAGAAAGACATGACAATGAAATACAAGTCAAGATCCTGAATCGGTTCCTGATCCAGGGAGGAAAATGCTAGTGAGAGCATTGTTGGGACAATTAGCAAAGCCTGAGTTTTGGTCCTGGACAACTGTTATCAATGTCATCAACATTAAATTTCCCGATTTTGATAACTGCACTTTAGTCATGAAAAAAAGTATGCTGCTTTTAAGAAATGCACACTAAAACATTTATGAATAAAGAGGTATGAACCCTGCATTATTCTCAAATATTTCAAAAAATGTACATTATGTATATATTTTCATACAACTACGTGTGTGTGTATAGATAAATAGAAAACAATAAATCAAGTAGCCAAAAATGTGGATAATTAGCAAGTATTTATGTTTTTGCAAATGTTCTATAAATGTATATAATTTGAAAATTAAAATTTATAAAAACTAAAATAGAAAATAACTCTGACTACCTAGCAATTTATTAATTTCTACTTATTTTATCCTTTTCCCTTAAACATGTAGGGTCAAGGTACTATTAGTCTGGGGATTTTTTCTTTCAGCTTTCCATTTTCCTTTTGCTCCTGATAACAAATTTCCTCTACTCCTTGTGCACTTGGCTGGGTGCTTTTTTCTTGTCATATTTTGTCCAGCACACCTGGGCTTTTGTAGTGAAAGGTGATCCTACTAGTTGTCTGAATAAGAGGCTTCCTATTTCATGTTTCTATTTGTCTATTTAGGTGTATGTTTCCTGATTCCCTGCCTTGAGGGAGAGTCCTAGAAAAGAAATTTATTGCTTAGCCATTTACAGTCTTCATTAGTGATTTTCTGATTGGAGGCTGTGTGGTTGGCTTGCCTGGATTTAAAGGCTGGTTTTACCCTGCATTAGCTCTGTGACAAGTATTGAGACTTTCTAATCTCCTGTCTTCTCATAGGTTAAAGGAGGATAAAAATGATTATCTCATAAAGCTGGTAGAATGGAGGCTCATTCAAGGATGACAGAAAAGGATGAGATTAGAACAGGTGAATTGTAAGTTCTTGCTGAGAAATGTGATCTATGTTAGGGCAGAAGAGCGGCTCTAATATTAAGGAGATTATTCCAAACCTATCGTCTGGTTGTTAAAAATAAAACAGGGTGATAGGAACTACTGAAAGCAGGAGGAGGCTATTTGTGTTTATCACTTAACATTAATCCACATGACAAATAATTATGTGCCTGCATTATATGTCAGGCAATTATAGAAAGGGTAGGTGAATGAGGCCCTAAATCGCCTGAACAAGATGGAAATTAGAGACAAAAACATTAGAAATTTTCTGAGAAAACAATGGCAGGACCACTTACATTGGGAATGAATGATTTGTGATAGAAACAAGTGAAAGATGGTGGTGAATGTTTAAATCTGTAGAAAAAAATGATTTGAGGTGTTAACAACAGGAATGTAAAAGCTGGAAACTATGAGATTAACCAGAAGACGAAAAATGTTGGAAGTGTTATTATATTCCTTATAACTACATGCTTCAAGTATAAATGGTAAAAACCTAACTCCTATGCTCCAAATTTTAAATGAAAGCCAATCTTATATTTATATAGTCTTCTATTCTCATATCCTCATTTTTGTTGCATATCATTTATATTTTGCATGTTTACAAGCCTTTTGCCAATTATTTATTCTCCTAGTTCTCTAGATTTCTATACTTATATTGAAATTCCATGACTTAGCAAATATATATTGAAAAATATATAAACATACAGACACATCAGATATATTAATATTATATTTTCTAATATATATTAGCTGATTAATACTTACCAGTAGGACTTTTTATTAATCTTGCACATTATTTTATTTAACTCATGCTTGTCTATATTTAGCCTTCAGGCAGATTTTTTTTTCCCCCTTCAGGAACGATATATTATTCAAAGTGAGTTTTTTCATTTGTATGAAATTTTGTCTGTCACCTTAAATTAAAATTATCTTACCTAGGCATTTCAATCAGGAGAGGTGATTTTAGTATGAAACTAGAAACAATCTCAGCTACTTAAAACAACAAACCTTAATCCAGCTAACCATAACTGTCCATCACAGATCAGCTGTGGGTTCTTTTTATTGTACTCAATTCTGAGCCCAAGGCTGACCACCTGAGGCTGATCAGCACAGCCCAGGAAAAAGAAGGTTCTAGAGCTGAAACGTCTAAGAGAGCAGCCACTAGCCACATGTAACTATTAATTTTAAGCTACTTAAAATTAAATTTAAAATTCAGTTCCTGAGTTGCACTCACCACAACTCAAGTGTTGGAAAGCACATGTCCCTCATCGTGGAAACTTCTACTGGATAATGCTCTGCTGGAGGGTCCGCCTTGAGCCCTCATGTGGGAGTGAAGCAGCACTTCTACTCTCAAGTGACTGGCTAGAACTAGTCACATGGCTCCACTCAAGCCCATGGGAGTTAATAAGTTCAGTTCTACCATTTGATGTGAATGGGGGAGAATTTTTTGTCAAGTATTTGTAGAGATGTTTAGCAAACACAACTATTGATTATTCTCAGTGAGTATTATACTGGGTCAGGGGTGGGATCAAAATTTCCTCAAATTATTTTACAAAATTGCATCAACATTTTCTCATACGGATTTTGTGGAGAAGACTTAAATGGGTCTCTTACACCTCCCCCACCACATAGGTGTTATTTTTCTGCCAGTAACACCTCCTTTTTTTCTCCCTTAACAACTTATATCAGAAATTATTTTTGACCAGTCCTCAAGGAGTTTCCACATTCTTTTTCACTTACTGTATGCAAAGTATTCCATCAAATGCATGTGCCATAAGTTTTTGAATTAGGACTTTATCAATTACCGTTTCCATTATTTTACTATTGTAAATATTATTGCAAAGAGTAACCTTGTCCCATTCATCAGTTCACATCCTTGAGAGTACACTGGCTGTATGCATTTTTGAAGCACTTTTTGAGTCAAAAATATATGCATTAGTACAAACTAAAACTGTGAGACACTACTGTGAGACTATACCCTCACCAGAACAGCTATAAGGAAAACACAGAAAATAGCTAGTTTTGGAGAGAATGTAAAGAAATTGGGACTCTTCTACATTACTGGTTGGAAATCAAAATAGTACAGCTACTTTAGAAAACAGATTTTAGTTTTGTTTTATTTTTTATGAAATTGAGCATATAGCTACTATATGACCTAGTATTTCTACTAAATATATACCAGAGAAAAATGACAACCTATGTCCACACAAAGACTTTTACTCAAATATTCACAACAGCTTCATTTGTAATAAGTAGGAAGTGTTAACAACTCAAATGACCATCAACTTGTGTATAAACAACAAAAAAAAATTGAATTTATCCATTCAGTACAACTCTACAGCAAAAAGGAGATTACAGATGCACCAACATATGAATGTAACTAAAAAGCATGATGCTAAGTAAAAAGGGACAAGCACAGACAACCACATATTACACAATCTCATTTTATTTTAAATAAGGAAAACTGTGGTGACATAATGGAAATCAGGCATCCAGGGAAAGGTATAGAGAGGAGACTGCAAAGGGATGGAAGTGAACATTTTTAATGACGGAAATGTCCTTTCATAACTTGAGTAGTGATTGCATGAGTCCATAATTGTATACATCTGTCAAAATGTTATCAAAATTTATACTTAATATTGGTATTTTTTTTTACCAATATTGGTATTTTTAAAATTATACTTAGTATTGGTTGTCAAGTAAACCTCTCTAAAGTAGAAAGGAAAAAAAAAACTAGAGAATAGGGTTAGAATTATAGATTTAACTATTAATTATATGGATGTAGCAGGGTCAGATTTCAGAACTGATTTTTATGGTACATGACTAGAAGGTTTGAGGACCACCTTTGACTCTGGGATTTTTTAGACAAAGTTAAATAAGATATGTGGACAATCAAAGGCAGTGAAAAAGGAAGTCCTCTCATTTGCCTAACTTTAGCTGTGACCTTCCATGTGCTTTCTGTGCTATCTATATTGCTCAGCTTTCATAATTTTGAATAGAATATAAATTTAGGAATTAAAAATAAATAAGAAATCTAGCCCCCAGCCAGAGAAACCCTAGATTTACAGTTGTTGACACAGCTATTCACACATTTTTAGATATATTAACTGCACCTTCGCTGTTCTGAGACTTTTAGTTTGGAACAATAACTTAAAAATCAAACAAGAACTCCAATTTCTCCACATCCTGGCCAACTTTTTTTTTTTTTTTAAATAACATTCATCCTGACAGGATGGATTAAAGAGTTAAGTGCAAGGCTTGAAACTAAAATTTCTAGAAGAAAATCTAGGGAAATTTCTCATGACATTGGTCTTGGCAGTGATTTTATAAGTATGGCACCAAAAGCAGAGGCAACAAAAGCTTTTACTTCTCAAGATACACTAGTTTTAGACATCTCCATTTTTGCCCCTGACTTTCAGGAAGCTAATCACGCCACGAAATTATTCTAATAACTGAATTGCAATGCTGCATATGTCAAATGATTCATTCCAAAATTTTTCCTTTTCCCTCAGATTTTTTTTCCCTTGCATTTTAGGTAATTATTTGTACCTGAAGTCTGGCTGTAAGTAGAACTTTTCTAATGCCTCGATATGGAATTATACCAGCCTGGTAGAAAATTCTTTGTCACTGCCCAAGAGATAAATATTTCACAAGTAACCAAAATACCTGCCCCTACACACAGAAGTCATATGACAGAAACAGTAGACTCCTGTGAGGTTCAGCCTATGAAGACACACTAATCTCTCAGCCCTCATGAGTTTATTTACTGGTGACTAAAAGGAATATCATTTTGGTATTTGTAGAATTTTTCTTATCCAAACCTGTGCCTTCTTTTCTGTCTTTTAGTAGAGAGCCTATATATGTTCAAAGCCTCACTATCTTTAAAAATCCTCCTCAGAGGCTACGACATGAGAGAGATGCTTCTTTGCTTTGCATATATTCATCACAGGGGAGATGTGTCTCTTTGAGCATGAAGTGGTGTGTCAGACCAATAATGTGAAACTTTTGCTTTTCTGCTTGAATTAAAATATCGCTCTGGGCTCTTACCCCACTCAACAAAGCACAAGCTTTTATTTGGTATCATTTTTTATTGCTGCTCTGCAAGTTCTATTTTATTCTTGAATAAGGAAGTCATGCTGTGAAGTAAAGGCTCTGTTCACTTTAAAGTACCTAAAGCCTTTGTAAACTGGCTTTGAACCACGTTCTGCATCAGCTAAGCATGGTGGGATTTATATAATTGTCAAAGTCATGGATTTCACCTAAAACTATAAGCAAATCGAGATAGTTCCAGAAATAACCCAACCAAATTTTCTCCAGATATATTATGCTTCTTTATATACATTCAATTCTGTATTCATAAGACCCTTCATGAAAACCGTGGGAAAAAAGAAACGGTTATTTAATTTATGGTGTAGTAGAATCTCCAGGAAGCTCCTCAGTGAATGAGCTGGTCTCCTAAGATTCTGACCCTAATGTGAATTAAGTACCTAAGGCTTTAAGAAGTCAAAGCAGGCCTCGCAACCACCAAGAAGGATCTGGGAGCATCCCTGCTTGTGCTAACGATTTTTAGAGCTTATTCTGTGCTGAGGTGCTTGAAAAGAGAAATTCAGTATCTTTTCCATCTAATACAGTTTTAACAGTCAATACAATGAGACCGCTGTCTTTTTTCCTTTTAATGCAACTTCCTAGTTATCTTGCCCAATGACCCTGCAACAAAATACAAATTGCTTTCAAGTAGTTTAGGCAGAGAAACTTTTGAAAACTGTCAGAAAAGGTATCAATTTTCTTTTGAGACTACTGGTCAGATTGTTTTCGTGGCTTCTTTTAAAGCTGTTAGCATGCTTGATTAATAGGCTAATATTACTTTCAATAACATCATGTCTCAATATTTGGATATATAAGTCTTTCTAAATATAATTGGTTTGGGATAAAAACATTCAATATCAATTGTGACTGTCTTTGGCTGTGTACCACAGATGCCTAACAAATGAAAGTTCTCTTTTTCCTATGTCATTTACAATTTGGGGACGAGCAGCTGTGGCTGGTATGACTACTCACAAGCCAGGTCCCCTCTTATCTGGTTCTCTATTTTTTCTTAGTCTGTGGCTTGCTTCTCCATTGTCATAGGATGTTACTCAATCTCCCAGTCAACTATATGTTCCAGGCAAGAAGAAGAAATACAGTGGGAAATGGGTCTACTAGCTGAAACATGAGAGAGCTGTCACTTTGATATCATTAGAGTTATGCACTGATATTTACATATATTGATACAATATGCAATTTCTTTTACAGAAATATAATCAATCAGAAATAAAACTTTTTATGATACTATCCTCCTCCCCCAAAAATCTGTTTGTATTTTGTTTACCAGATTACACCTCATACCCTCTCCATCCAAAAGCCTAAAAAGACTGAGAAATTAACTTTTTTGAAGAAGAAAAATAAGATTTGGTTGAAGAAAAATAACTATTATGCTGTTCAAGTAGCAATATGCCACATTATTAAAACCATATATGATATGCTATAAATCTATTGGCATAATTATGGCTCAGTTTATGCTTGTAATAACTAATCTAATAAAATTAGTTTGTGATACTATGCAGTTTTTGATTTGAGAAAATAACTATTGTCAATGTCGAAAATATATTGATAGAAAGCAGTAAACAGAATATTTATTGCATAAGTATTGATTTAGTTGTATTTCCAAGTGATGCTATTTATATGTTTACAGATAATATGTGCTAAGTAGACACCACAGATAGTGAAGCAAAATTTTGCCTAGTTAGTGGTATTTGTTATCTAAACTTCCAACTGAAGCAAATTATCACTGAAAAAGAATCTTTATAGATACAGAAGGACAAGGGCTAACAGCTGCATGCAATCTTTAAAAGCCTGTAATGTTTAATAACTTTAGTCCCAGAGAACATCCTTCTCAGATACATGTGTATATTAATACCTATCAAGGCATATTAACATAACAGTTTATACTTATTTACTGGGGCACACGTGTTTATGTTTATGCAATGTTTCTTTCATTTTTGCTTCTTTTAGCTATACCCACACCCTGCAGTCGTTTCTGCCATGGAACTTGTTTTCTTCTCCACTGAGTCACCCCCAAAATAAGATTTCCCTTCATGGCCTGATGCTTTCTGTAGTTTCTATCATGAACTTTATTTCCTCTCAATTCTCCATTTTAATAATTCTCACTTTGTCACCATCACTCTCTCCATGAAATTCTTCCTTCTGGCACTCCTCTGAGCCAGGATACCCATGTTTTTTCCCCCTTACTCCTTGATGCCTTGCCATGTGTTTTAGGACCATAGACTTCTGTCTCTGCTACCATATGAACCTCAATTCCAGAAAAATTTGACATTTTAATAATGTTTATTATACATATGTTATGAAATACTGCTCTAGGAAGCCTGACCATCCCTCGGCCCTAACTCCCCGCTGCTGAATTAATAGAGGTAACTTCTCTCTAGCCAGGGCCAGGCTGAGTCAACCACTGTCCCTTCAAGTAATTGCTAGTCTATTCTCTGATGTATCTGTTTGATCTTTTAAATGTTTTTCTGTTAAGTCCAAGCAGCCTTCAGTGCTTGCTTTGATTTGACTACTCATCTTGAGAAAAGGGGTATGTTTTTTCTGTCATTATCTCTTTCGATGCTCAGCATCTCCCTGATTATCCTCTTTCTGCTCCTCCTCCCCCTTCCCCACACTCTCTTCCTTCTCTATAGAATTCTCCAATATTTCCTATTAAATTTTCACCACACTTTTTAAAAGTTTTTTTTTTCATTCTCTAACAGAAGAAAAGATTTACCAGTTTTTGTTTTTCTTATATTAGAAAATGAGACAGAGGAATAGGAGGAGGGTAGCTTTCGTTTGATCATCCATATACTGTGTTATTTCACTTATCTTTTATATCTAACCTTCTTAAATAAGTTTTCTTCACTGTCAGCTCCATTTCTCATTGAAGATGCCCTCCATAGCCCTTTAGAATTTGATTTCCTTCCTAACAACCACATTCAAACTATTCTATAACTTTGCCTATAATTTTCTCCCACAAGATACTGCCTTATTTTCTTTCATCTTTGAAATTTGCCTTTCCTGACTATTGTCCTTTTCGAATCACCTTTCTTGACTTCTGTGATACTGCGTGCATTGTTCTCCATCTATATTTCTTTCTGCCTTCCCTTTACCAGGGTCTGGCATTTCTGTTTTGCTTTTTTGGGAACCTATGCTGATACTACTTAGTGGGTGACTGCCACGTTTGCATTTCCAGCACAGTACCCGTTTTAAAAATCTTACTACCTAATAACTGCTCTGCTTGGAAATATATTTATTATCTTCCTCATCCAAATTCTGAATTTCTTTATCTCCATTAGAATCCCCCATCCTCACCACTTAGTGGGTCCTTTAGATTTTTCTGTTTTCTGTTCCACTGTGTTTTGAGGGTGCTGAACCTCTGGCATTTAGCTGCTAAATCATGTTTTACCTATCCCTACATCTTTAAGACTTAACTCCTCATTTGTATTTCCATAGCTATCGCCTTATTCCAGGCACCCATCTTATCATGCTTACTTTATTAGCCTTCTCCATTTTTTCAGTTAATTCTTCATGATGATGCAAGATTAACTCACACTAAGTAGCAATATTATAACTAGTCAACAACCATTCTCCATGAGAGCAAAACTGATCTTCTTTGCGGAGTTAAGACTCCATTACATATTTATTTACTACTTATACTTTAGCTGCAAGTTAAGTTTTACCAATTTGGGCAAGAGAATATTTGTCATTCCCCTTAATCACCTCACTTGTTGTTATCCTTGAATACTGACTCTTCTGAAAATCAAAAATCAGATGCAAAACTTGTGTTTCAAGCTTAGAATCATGCTACTCTCATGATTTCTAACTCTATGTTCTTTTAGTTCCTATGAGATAGAAAAAAATTCATCTTTTTTATTTTATAACTTTAATAGTTATTATTCTTCCTAAATTCCTATAACTGTTTACATCTTGCTATTTAAGCATTTTAAAATGAACAGTTATATAGGGGTTTCTAGGTAAAAAACGTTTACAGAGTCATATATAGGGCTACACATTTTTGATAATTGCCAAATAAGTAATAACACTGACACGTTGTTTCCCCATGCTTCAGCTTTTGATAGTCTTGCATCAGAAGAAGCAGATATTTTAGAATTTGCTTCCATCTCTTTATTTAATGACAACACATAAAAAATATGTTTTATTACAGAAATATTTGCAAGTGAGATTTCATCTGCAGAAATTCTGTCCCTGAAAATATGCTACTTTCTGGAGAACAGGTGATATAAAGAAACCAGGAAAATTTTGGATATACAATGCATTTTCTGGGGAAAAAACTGAATTCTGAAGGAAAATTTTAAAATACCTTAAGAAGGAAGAAACTAATCAGGGCTATACAAGCAGTGTAAAGTATATCTGCCTCCAAAATTAACTTCAATATGCAGGAATATTTTGTGTTCATATATGTCTAGGCTAAATAATTTAAAGTATCTCATCTACTTGCTAAAACAAAGTATTTAAAATTGTTATATTTGGGATACCTTTTAAAAGGATAATCTCTGATTTATGCTGATGGATGGAAAACTCTCTCATACTTGCTGGTACATTAACAACTCTAATTTCATCAATTTTGAAGTTACTCTCATTCTCTATTAAAGTGTAGACAGCCCAATTTTTTACATTAATTACCAACTAATCTCATCCTCTCTATTTATAACTAATATATAACTTCAGATTCTAATTCACCAAATTAAATTATTTAATATTTCAGGATTTACTCTCTTAAAGTTATATAATATGAACATCTGATAAGTTATCAGTTGCTTTATAATGGGAAACCTTCATTAACATGCTTAAGAAAAAAAAGTTATCAAAATATCAAAAAAGGATGACATGTTTTCAGTTTTCTAAAGTTATTATGATCTACAAAGATTCATTATTCTGTTTATTTAAGAACAGCACTAACAACTTTTCTATTTTAGCTGCTATTCCTTCTGCTTAGAGTACTGTCTGCTTGACAAATAGTTGAAAAACTTCCCACAACAAGGTGATGAATGAAAGAGAAACTTCCTACAGTATGAATGACTTTAAGGGAACATTTCAAATAGAAATAAATTTGTGAAATCTGAGTCTATTGTAAGACTTTTGTTTCCTAGTGTGTATGAGGTGGGAGAGAAGTATTTCTATCCATCATGCTGTACATAATCCATCAAATAATCAGGTGTTAATTTAACACAAATCCTAGATCTCTTCAAAAGAGAATTATTACCCTGAAATTATCATCAGGTTGTATTCAATTACCACAAGTTTTTGTGTTTAAAAACTAAAGAAATACTTATATGTTATGTATCTTTTGGCACAAATTCAGGGACATTTCAGCACTAAGGAAAAGTAACTCCACAATTTTCCTAATAATTATGATTTTAAATCTCTGACTAAATTTACCTCTTTCTAGTTTTTCCTTCTCTGTTTAGGTATCTAAACATATACCTATTGTATGGGCCAATTCCTAGGAGCATCTGGTGGTAAGTCCCTTAATTGAGGAATCAAGAAGAAATGCACATTCTATTTACATAGCAAAGCAATTCATGCTTGGACACTTGCTGGTATTTGAGCTATCCCAAACAGACACATGTTTTATGGTATGGGTATAGGCACATAATATAATGCTTGGCACTGACTGAGCACTGAATTTTAATGTGTTCTCCTTTATTCTTCCTTGGATGTCTAAGTACTATTCCTCCTCCAGCTATGCCTATAAAAATGAATATTACTAACTTGAAACAGTACTGGTCTAATTCACATACTCTAGGGCCAAGAGTGATTAAACAGTAAACTCTGTAGCAAGATTGTGGAGCTGGGAGAATGTCTGCATCAGTTAGCTTTTACTGTATAACAAAACACCAAAACTCAGTGGCTTAAAACACCACCACTTATTAAGCTCAAAAGTCTGCAGAGCAGTAGGTGGGCCAGGCTTAGATGAGCAGTGTGTCTCTCGGTCTCTCCTAAGTTCCTATCAGTGTTTCTCCTCAGCAGTCATCTAACAAAGTTGCTCTGCTTTTCTTTCAGACTAATGATTAGCTGTGGAGACTGGAAAAACTGGGCCATGAGTCATCCTGCAGGCTAGCTCGTATGGGTAACTCAAAGTTATAAGAGCAATAAGACAAATCAAGTCCTAAAACACCACCATTTTTCAAGTTTCTTTCTCACATTTGCTAGTTGTTATTGTTTTCCATTAGCCAAAGCAAGTTACATTATCAAGACTAGGATAAGTGAGGGAGGGTCTATCCAAGGACTACAAAAAGAATGCTATGGACTAAATGCTTGTTTCCCCCCCCCAAATTCTTATGTTGAAACCTAATCCCAATGTGATGGTACTGGGAAGTGGAACTTTTGGGAGGTGATTAGGTCATGAGGATGGCGCCCTCACTAATGAGATCAGTGCTTTTAAAAAAGGACCTCAGAGGCTTCTTTGCACCTTCCACCAAGAGAGGACACAGTAAGAAGATACTGTTTATATACCCAGAAGCTAGCCCTCAACAGACATCAGATCTACAGGCGTCTTAATTTTGGACTTCCCAGCCTTGAGAGCCGTGGCAAATAAGCATTCGTTGTTAAAAAAAGAAGGGAGGGGGAAGACTAGAATGAGTAAGGAAGGACCTATCCAAAGGGGAATGCAGGGAAGCAAGACAAAATGGAAGGCTATTACGACAACAGTCTACCACATGGGTTATGATAAATGACATGATATAAATGGTAGAGTTTATTATTTTTTTTATTTTTAATCCTAAACCTGAAGATGGTTTTCCATTAGAGGGATACTAAACATTCTCCCTTTTCCATGGGAATCCCAAACTCCTGGAGACTATATAACATCCTGATCCTCTATGGAATTTTTAGGTTTGAGAGATTATCAGTTATTACTAACTATCTGGAACGAGTAACACAGGCCACAAAACAAGTCAAAAGAAAATGTTTGAGTAAAGCAGGATAGATGTTTGTGAGTCATAAAGCAGGATCTGGAGGGGCTCTTAATGACCGGACCCTGGACTTTGATATCACAAGCAACATCCTAAACTTTGGAGTGCTTCCCCTACAATATATAACGTGTTTTGTATACTTCCCTTATTGAGAAGAAGCTTATGGAATTTCAATAAATCCTATGGTTATTTTTATAAAATACTATGTGAAAATACATTTGTAGATTTTGTTATCTTTAGATCCCTGGGGGCTGGACCTCCTTTGAATTTTACAATTAAGATTAAGTGAAATGTGTTCTGTACAGCACAGGGAACTATACTCAACATCTTGTAACCCATAATGAAAAGGAATGTATGTATGGATATGTATGACTGAAACATTATGCTGTACACCAGAAACTGACACAACATTGTAAACCGAGTATACCTCAATTTAAAAAAAAAATGATAAAGTGAAATGCATAGAGAAAGTCAGGTACAAATTCTCCTCCGTAGACCATCTGGATTGATGATCTGACTATGATCCACAGTAAAGCCAAACGTCATAGAGCTTACTGATCAGAAGTCAGGGGCCGGCTGCCACCCATCTAGTTTTGTGTCTCAGCTCTGTTCACCAGCTGTGTGACTTTTAGCAGGGTAGATATGCTCCTTAACCTTTATTTCCTTCATTAGATGGTAATAAAAGTCCCTGTCCCTAAGGTTCTTTTAGGTTGAGATGAAGTCTCACGTGGAGAGGCCTGAGCACTCAATAGATTTCATCTGTTATAGATGGCAAAATGCACTAGAAGGGCTGGAAATAGAGCAATAACTGCTGACACATAATCTACAGAAAATGCTACGGACCTTTGCAATTGTTCTCTTAAGAATAGCCCTTTCGTCTGAGGAAATCGGATTGGTAAATTGAGTAGTCTTTCATTTCCTTAAAACCCCATCTCACAGAAACTGTCTTAAGAGGGGAAAATAAAATTTTATAAAATAATCGTGGTTAGGATGTAAATGCATTTCCAATACCAATGTAACATGCTAATTAAAAATGTAAATATTTGATAAGAAATACTTTGTTTAATCTAGAGTAGTGAGAAAAAATGTAATGGCATTGGACAGAAGAACAGATGGGAGTAACAACTGAGACATGAGGACATGTGTAGAAAACTTTCAGTGTCACTAAAATTTTACTGTTCAAGGACAGTTCCCTTCAACAGAGAGGTTACAATAACATCAATTCATACTAGATCACTGCACACATTAGCAACCTTGAATCACATAATACAAAGGTGTTTTTCAAAAATGACTAAATGCAAGCATATGACACTAATCCTGAGATTTTAAGAAATCAATTAATAAAATAGAAAGTGTGCCATACTTTTCCTTAGAAAAGTTAAAATTGAACTGAGAACTAAAAAATTACAATCGTTTTCCATGTGAAAGCTGGAGCGAGTTCCAAAATTCCTATGGGCTTTTATATTTGAGGCCCTAAATAAGGACAGTTCTGACTAATGCAGTGAGGTGGAAAGGGAGCATGGCCCAGTATAAACTGGAATAAATAGAGCCAGACAATGAAAGGGCTTGCAGACCAAGATAAATAAGTATACTCTCTGAAAGCAGAGTTTTAAAAGATAAGCTCTGATTAATGACTTAAGGAGATCATTCTGAATGATGTGTGGAGAAAAAAAAAGATGACAATTAGCAATGGATTCAATTAGAAAATTAGAAAGACTTTATGCTTTTGGAGTGTTGTTGAGAAAGTGATGGTCATTTTCATTAAGATGAAAACAATGGTCAGGTCACTTTCCAGTGAACAGGACTTCATAACAAATTTGATTTGGTGGCTAATGGAGAAGAGGAAATCCTCATGATTCCCAGATTTCTGACTTGACCTACTGAGTGAGATACCAAGATGGGAGAATATGGAGGAAGCATAGATTTGGAGGAAAAAGAAGAAATCATGGAATTTTCTTTTGGATATATTCAGTTCGAGTTGCCTTTGAGGAGAAGGTTGAATGAGAACTAAAGATGAATCTTAAGAGTTGCAATATTTAAAGTTCCATCAAAGAAAGGTGATCTGAAAATGGAACTGAAGAAAAAAAAAAAAAAAGAGGAACATAAGCAGTGTAATGTGAGACAGTGTGAATGGCCAGGAGAACCTCAAAATAGTTTGGTAGCTAAAAATTAAAGTAAATAAAAATAAAAGCAACAATATGTAATATACATGTTGACTGTTTTGCTATTTTAATGTAATCCCTTTCCTTTGATCCCAAGATCTTCAGTAAAGTTTTTTTCTAATTACTACCTTGTATAAATGTGTAGTTTTTGGAAGTGGGTAGAATTTTAGGAAGAATCTCATTTTCTCATCTCAATCAATAAAAACATTTAGTCAAAAAAATATATATACAAGGCATGGGGAGCAGATTTCTAGATAAGTAGGTCACCATGAAAATACAATCCTACAGAATTCCTAAAAATCTTAAAAAGGAATTTGTATTTCTATGGATTGTAGAACTTAGATTCAAGCCAATACAGTATGTAAATCTGTACGTAAATTACGTAACTGGAAGCACCTGCACCATCACTGCATGTTTGGACCTGCCCTCTTTTCACTGACCCAACACTCCCTGTGGCCTCCCAATGCAGGTACCTCAATCACTACATACCACCACTTTATAACGTTGTTACGATTATTATCCATGCTTTGAAGTTAAGGGCATTTAAGCTCAGAAAGATTAAATAAGTTACCAAAGTTTACAAAGCTGGCAATTGACAAAGTCAAGCTATAAGCCAAGGTCTTTTAGTTTAACAACTGTATCAAGAGGTCCCTCAAACATTAAATACACATAGGAAGTCATATGGAGTGTTAGTCTTACTTTCATATTAATTAGAGAAGACCATATTATGTTATACACACACAAGTTCTCCTTTATTGAGGCAAAAATTCATACAGAGGTTCACCTAATATTTATTGCACATGCTCTGTGTGCAGCACTGGGCTAGAAACTTTAATATATGTGGTCTTTTATCTTGCATATGCAGAGTCTTGACCCATAGTTAATGGAATGTAAACATTCAGTTCTGTTGGTGCCACTGGAGGGTGTGTACTGTTCTATTTAAAGATGGCTGTTGGAACAGCAGGTGCTAACTGTGGTTGAGGTACAGTGTGAACTAACTGGGTGTCATGAGAACGCTGCTTTAGCTTCACTTAGCCACATATTACATCTAAACTAGAGACAACCACCTCTAATATCACAGACATAGATGTAACCAGGGAAGACTCAACACAAAAGCAGACTTCTCTGCAAAGTTTTTCATGCATTTGATCAATATTGACTGCATGCAATGTGCTGGGTACTATTCTAGGGTTGGAGATATAGCAATGAACTAAACAGACAAAAATTCTGCCTCTTGTAGCATACATCCCAGAGGAACTGATCCGCCTTAACTACATTTACTAAAGGATAGTCCTATGACAGCAAACACACGGTTTTGTAGCAATCACTTGTTCATCTTGGCAGCTTTTCTTAGATTTGCTGTTATTAGCCATAAAATGAAGAAAGCTACGTTATATGAGGGACATTTAAAGGGCTAATTGCAAATCAATGTGTGTATGTTTACTAGGAATGCAAAGATTTGCTTACCTTGGTAGACATTATTTTTTTGAGCTAACACTGAAGAACATTACAGATTCAGTGAAAACATGACTATTTCTATCATTAAAAATCATTTTGTCATATTTCAAGTGTGCTATTCTCTGCAGAAATGTTTGCAACTTCTATGTATTTCATTTTAAAGATCTGTGATGCATGACTCTCACTGGACTCCCACAGGTCTAATACATTTGGAATGGAAAATAGACTTTTCATAATTGTAAGCAGTTTGACAATAAAGACATTCACACAAAAGATACCAACCCTGTATTATCACACACAGAGCATCTTATTCTTGGAAACAAAGCAGGCTATGTGAAAAGGACTAAATAGTGATGACTCAGAAGTCCCAGTTTTTATTCTTAACTATACCACTTAAAACCATGTGAGCTCCAAGAAATCACTTCCCCTCTCTGAAGCACTGTTTCCTCATCTGTAAATTGAGACCAGTATTTCTGCTTCTGTGGACTACAGTGCTGTTCTAAGGATCAGTTAAAAAAATATATAAAATTTATCTGAAAACTACTCTTCAAATATAAGATTGCTTGGCACACGGCAGGCGTTCAATAAATATGTGCTGACTGAATGGAGATTTTATTATCACTTTTGCATCCTGGACTGAAGTGTTTTAATTCATTGTAGACACAGGGAACTAGTATTTGAAGGGAGTGGGGTGACTCATTTATATTTGACAGATAATCAGATGGCACTGCCCAGTTTAATTATACATCTTCGTGGAGAGCTAAATTTATTATAGAAGATGAAGGGCAACTTGCAAAGCCTTTCGTCGAGCAGTGTGCACTGATCACAAAAAGGGAAATCTGAACTCAGTTAAATGAATTACAGAAAATGGAGCCAAGCTGAGGCATGTTTTCACCCCTGAAGCTCTAGCCCTTCAGATTGCTCCCTTTAATAAAGATTTTGTAAAGATTCAGTAAACATAAATGAGTGAAAGGAATCCATGGATTTTATGGGAATAGGAAAGCTTTTGGACCACGTGTGACTAAACCCTAAAATCGATAAAAAGCATTTCCTAAAGTAATGATTGTGATACTCTTTCCAATTATATCACTACAGTGATTATAGGCATGCATACATAATGAAAGGAAGAAATCAAGCTGCCTAATCAGCAGTTGGATTTTTTGTTTGTTTGTTTTAATTGCTTTCTTCACCAACTTGCTATTTTCTGTACTCCCCTAGATTAATGTGGCATGTATTTATTTCCTGAGAGAGAGTCTCAACCAGAATTTTGATGGCTAAGATATTTAGTTACCATAAAGTCATTATAGTGGTTTCAAGCCCCCCAGACTTCTCAGTTTCTAGAATTCCAACGCCAACATGATTCGTAATAGGGATTTTCTATTTTTCCTTCCGATAATGCTCCTCTGAACTACCAGGAAAGAAGCAGCTTGAAATACAGCACATTCAAAAGATCCCTTAAGTTGAAATCACCAGCTACTGCTTCCCACACTGATTTTGGGGAACATGTTCAGTCAGACAGGGACCTCCACAGGCACCAACTAGATGCTGGCAATTCTTCCTATTTGGTTTAACCTATTTCAACAATTACTATATGGCTTTGTTCTCCATACCTTCTCATGAAAGTGAGGAGAAAGGAAAATGCATGAATGATTATTTTAAAATAAATTCTTGAAGGTGATAAAAAGAAACACAGAAAAATGCAATGGGAGATCCTAATTCTGAGTGATGGTATCTGGAGGAATTGTATAATGAAGAGAGTCATCATGGCACATAAAAGACAGATGTATTTGGAAAAGCAGAAATGATTTAGGTGAGAAGAGTGTAAGCATAAGGAGCAGTTAAGCTAAGGAGAGAAATGTAGAAGTCTGTGATATATTGAAGATGGTTTGAAGTAAAGAGTAGTGTAATGAGGTTGAAAATTTAGAGTGGTATAAAAGAGCAGTCTGTTTTCAGAAGAATAGTTAAAGGAAGTCTGTGCAGAAGGAATTTGAACTGAAACAGAAAAAAAAAATAGTTTAAGTGCTAGCTAGTGCTACTCCAAGTGTGGTCTTTGGACCAATGTGGATCCACTGGATTTTACCATTCAATGAGATAAAAATGGAAAGTAAGAGTAAGCATTTAAAAACCTTTGTAGTACTCTACTAGAGTATTGTTATATTTTTTACTATATAAATATTTTTACTTGAGATGATGATACATCTGCATACAGTTGAAAGAAGCAGTAAAGTGAAATCTCATGTGCACATTACCTAATCCCCCGCCAATAATGACTTACAAAGCTATAATACAATATCATAACCGGGATAATGAAATTGGTAGTCAAAACACAGAACGTGTCCGTCAAACAAGGTTCCCACATGGTGCCTTTAAATATTCACAACCACTTCCCTCTTGTGCCTGCCTTCTCCTTAACCCGTGGCAACCAGCAACTTGTTCCCAATTTCTGTAATTTTGTCCATTCCAGCATATTCTATAAATGGAATTCTATAGTATGGAAACTTTTGGAATTCCAATAGTAAAAATGATGTTTGCATTTTACGTGTGTTTTTATTTGATTTTTCTAATTTATTTTAATTGCATTTGACAAAAAGATCGGTCCACAAAAGATTTGGGAGGAAAGCATCATTTCCCTTTTAATCACGAGTAATTTGAAAAGGACAGCCGTGCTGCAGTAGTAGCACGTGAAAAGTGATAAATGAGGGTGTTTGGAAGAGACGAAGCAGCCTAAGAGCAGATAAATGTGCCTGAATGGTCGGGCTGGGTTCTCAATTATTTATTAGCCATGAGGAGCAAGTAAGGGTTTCTGCAACTCCTACGGCTTCCTTTAAGTTGCCTTCCTCCTGCACAGCTGCTGCTGGAGGTGCTCCCTGGAGGCTGTGTTCATCGACAACACTGCCGGAGGTAGCTCACACTGAGAGTGACAGTCTTAACAGCAACACTCCAGAAGTGCTCCCAACAGCAGCTATCACAGGGTGCTTCATCTAACTGGATTCCTCACCCTTCAGCTCTCTTCTCCCCTGACTTCCACAATGTCAGTTTCCCTTGTTCTTTTCCTGTATCTCTGATACACTCTTCCTATTCTCTAAGGCTTACATGTTCTGTCTTTGAAGTTACATCCATCTAACCAACTGGTTATAAATTTATTATTGGTCATGGGTTGCATTGAAAATCTGAGAAAAATAGTACACAAACCCCCTCCCCTTGTAAAATGCCCATGAACCCATGCCCTTAATATTTGACTTTATGTGAGTCTACTATATATTCAAATTAATTTTCTAATTTTTGTCTTTAGTGAACAAAGCACCATATAATAATAAACCAGGATGAAAATCACCTTTGGATCAGTGAAAGTAACATCATCCTTACAGGGATAAAACATTATATAGAAATCTCTGAGGAAAGTCATTCTGCCCAAACTAAATGGGAAGACAGAGGTTGCTGATTTTCCAATGAAAAAAAGTAAGGTCATGTATTTTTTAGGTAGTAGTAGAGATGCTGCTTTATCCCTGGGATGATCATAAAGGAGATCTGACTCCTGAGATGGAAATTGCTAGAATCAACCTTGTCTACCCTTTTGCAGCCAGCTCCTACCACGAGAACACGTGAACTGAAATCATTGCGGGCTAAGTACCACATCCATCAGATGCCAAGCATGGCACAACACTGAGGAAGTAGAATTACCCTTCTGTGCAGAAATGCTACAGGTCATGCTGGGATTTACACACAAATAAGTCACCACCTCAGTGACAAAGCTTTGGCTATGTAGGAATTATCTTTAGTTGTGATTCCATGGATCACAAGGAATACTGGCAGAAAGGGTATGACATGTCGTTCTGTACCTGTCTGGCATGTAGGAGCTGTGTACCATAAACATCTGAGCATTTTGTGAAAAAAATTTGAGGTGAGAAGAAAGGGGCAGATACAAGGAGAGACTTGGGACTGATTTCCACTGAGGGACTTGAGATCAAAAGGAGTTTTAGAAAAATAAAATGGATATGACTACTCAAGTATCAAGGTTCTTAGCCTCTACTAGCTATAAATAAATCATTAAAATATACATACAAAGAATGAACTAAACAAAGACTTATTTTTCTCCTGATAGTATGTTTAAATGGAAAATTAATAACCTGTTGATGAAAAAAATCCCAGAAGGTCAAAGTGACAAACAAAAATTAAAATTTAATTTTGCTCATAATTATTGCAATGAGATTATATTTATTTGATCTGAATAAAGAATTGAAGGGCAGTATGCAGATCATCTTTTTGTTTAGTATGATTGGAAAAACCTTCCTCATTTTCATCAACACTGCTGAAAACACTGGTTTACATGCATAATTGGGGAGCAAATGTGATCAGAGAAAGCTCTCTCGGTTCACTTCACAGTGTAAATTTGGCACTATTTCTAAAATTCAGCAAGACTCCACATTGAAGCCATATTGTGTTAAGTTGCCATATAGTTCTTTGCCTTCAGATCAATGGTGAAGCCACTTTTGGCAAGACTTGTCTCTTTTCTGTGTTAACTCTGTGAGCTGGTCTTGAGACGAGTTAAGGCAGTGGGACCCAAGGCCACAATCAGAGCATGTTTATAGTATGCAGTAAATAATTGCTCCACGCACACGTCAATTATATAAGATTTAGAACAAAGAAAATAGAAGTATGCATGTGCTAGAGATATTCTGTAAGCCTAATGAACAAAAAAACTCAGATTGTGCATGTGCCAGGAGAAAACAGATAAAAGCAGGACAGGTTCATCATAGGCACGCACCTCCCTGTGGCAATAAAGTGTTGTTAACCCCATGGTGTCTCCAGCTGAAGTCTGCCCAGCAGTATGGCAACTCCTTGTGCAGTTTTTCGTTTGGGCCGCTCACCTCCTAGAACCCCATGTCAGCCTCCCTCGGCTGACAACTGCATATTTGATTTTAATGTAACCTTAATGAAAATGCACAGCATTTTCAGGTGTCTGCAATTCTCTGCCTGCCAAAGTAAATGACTAGAATATACCACCCTCAAACCTGGTGCATCCTGCTATATATCACTAACATGGGAAAGTTCATGAAGCTTATTTAATCTCCTCTTCTAGAGCAGCATTTCAGTCAAAAGAGCTCTTAGTTTATTAGCACCATACATAAACCTGAATGCAGAGTTTTAAATAAAGAATGCATTATTCATGTAATCAAAACATTGCCTAAATCAGTGTGTATCAAAGTGCTGTTCCTTGGGTCTCACCCCAATTTACTGAAGCAGAAACTCTGGGGGTGGGACCCAGAGTCTATGTTTTAACAAGCCCCCCCAGGCGATTCTGCTGTGCCCTACAATTTGAACTCACTGGTCTAAGTAAACTATCTTCAAATTAAACCTTGTCATAAAAGAACTCCTTCTGATCAAATTGTTCTAACAGGGGAATTTCTTTTACTTCTCAAAATAAAAAATAAAATTTCTACTTCAAGTTAAGATTTTCACTCTGGAAATCTAGAAAATTTCTACACATAGATAAAATGACAGATTTGGCTCCCAGTTTGCAAAAAGCAACATTCTTAATATAGAAATGATTCAAAGCCTTGGCTCTAATGAAGCCAATTACATTTAGAGTAGCAAACAAGACATAGTCCAGTAGCGTCAACTGAGATTTTATGACATTATATACAAGCGTTCTAAGCTATGAATTTGGTGTTATGTGGTGCTACTGTCATCTCCAGCGCCACAGAATCAAATGTGTTAACAAGTGTTACAGATGCCCACCTAACCACAATATACTCCGATTTCCTTTCACTTGAAGATGTGCTTTCCATAGAAAATTTTGGCACATTCAAATCTTTGACAGTTTTTAAACTAATAAAGTGGTGTGAGAACACAGGTACTTGTGTAAGTCCAGAAGCTGGCCACAAACGGTGATACGGGAATTCTTACCCAGTTGCACGTTGAAAGAAATTTAGTGTCTATTTCTCTATGGCTAGTTTCAAAATACCAGAAGAAATGTCATTTTGCAGGTGTTGGTGGTCAGCTGTCATGTATCAAAGGGCATCTCATCTATTGTATTTCTTTCTGCCAAGCCACAATTTAACTCAACCACTTTCAGAACAAATACCTTCACCCAATTGTGCCAAATCACGTGTAGCTCTTTTCAGTCTGACTGCCTGATAAGCAAATTATAAGATGCTTGAAGGCAAGGACTGGGGCAAATCCAAGATTTAATTAGTGTCCAACCTTGTTCAAACTGAGCTTATTTTTCACACTTGTTTTCAGGATGGACTGTTATAAAGTACTCTTATAGTTCTGCTGGCTCCATGCTTACACTGCTAAATCTCTGGCCAAAAAGTATTACTGCAGCTCTTTTTTTTTTTTTAACAGCTTTATATTTTGCACAGTGACTAAATCTAAAAGATGAGCTCGCCCCTTCCTTCCTTCTTTCCTCTCTTTTAACTAAGTCCAGTGTGAAAATATAGAGATGTTCATAATTCAAATGCCACCATAATCCAAATGGCAGCCTATATTTTTATTTAATCCAATGGGAAAGTATTCTGGATGTCATGAGATGGTAATAGTAATGCTATTCTTGATCATGTACCACAGCATTTCATGATAATTTCATTTGTTTGGAGAGAAACAATGTATTAAAGATAGATGCATAAAGCTATACACCAGATTGTGAGCAGTTCTTATCCCTGGAGAATTACATTCAGGGAAAAAGAACAGATCAGGCAGAGGAGAGTATCATATGTTCACAGCTTCCATATTTTCTTAAAATTTTTTATTTAGAGAGCATGCATTTTTTATAATAAAAAATACCTACAAAGATTTAAAAGATCTCTGCTGAAAATAAGTCTGAAAATAGAAAAAATAGAGTCTAAGAATTTTCAAATAATAAAAAGGAATCCGTTAGGGGAAATTATACATGTAAAGTCTGTGCATCCTCACACTCACGTCTGCACATTGCAGACCACTGATCAAAATTCCATGCCTGTACACCCTCTTAGAATGGCCTTAATCACCTCTACAGGTTTTGCTTTGAGCTGAACTTCAGTATTGCTACCTCCCCACATGACATCTTCTCCTCAAAGGATATCACCATGACATCTCAAAGTTAATGTGTTTATAATAGTACTTGTTCAATTCTCCTCAAAGCGGTTCTGTCCTTATTGACTATTTTGTTTGACAGCAACGCTACTGACCAAATATTTTTATTGTAAAAATTTATCTCTAAAATTTACCCATACGTTTTTCTTAATACCAGTAACTGACTTTGTTTTCCTGTCTGAATTTCTGAAATAATTTTTCTGCTGTAAACCTAAAATTTCATCTTTTATTCTTTCAATCTAGTCTATATGCAGACTTCAGAATTGTTTTTATAACAGGACACATTTTATCACTGCATTCCTTTATTAAAACCTTTAACGACATCCCGCTAACAAGACACAATCCAAACTGAACCTGGACACCCATGCACACCTTTCACTAAAAAACTCCTGTCCTGCCCTTTCTTCTCTCATACTTGTATAGGAGTTGTATCTGTGCTCAATGTGTGTTTGGGATTAAATTCTTGGCTCATCCTGTAAATGCATACAAGTATTGTGAGCTTATGTAATTGCATACTACATTGAAGTTAATCTCCCTTCAACCAGACTATATCATCCACATAAGAGTAGTTTTTCAAAAGATAGGCAGCAGTTCGTATGGAGTAGACTGTGTCCTCTATTCCAAGCAGCTTAGTTTGAATTGCATAGGACTACAATTTGAGGAAAATTACTTCACCTTTTTCTCAATTGTAAAAAAGAGGTAATAACAGTATCCACCACAGTAGGGTGGGGATTCAATGAGATATTGCAATGTAAAGTAGCTGAGAATGTCCATATTTTCAACTGAGTAAATGGAATCTATTATATAAATTGCCTTTTTATATCATCATCTTAATGTTTCAGACACTAGATTCTATTTCTATTAATTGATTCATTAAATGTGTTTATTGCATACTCTGTTCCATGCATTATACTAGTCCCTGGAAAGCTAGAGTGACACATTAACACTCAAGACTCTCACTTTCTTAAAACCGACATTAAGCATCTATAATGTGTCATCACTGACAATTATCAGCAGTTATAATCATCTTTTCTAATCTTCAAATAACCCTGAAAGTAAATTTCATACATTTTTAACAAAAGGGGATATTGAAGCTCTAGTAATATGAATTAACTTAAGGTCACACAGGCAATGAACGGTAGAGTTGAAAGACGATCCTAATTTGTTGTCTATGTACCACCCCATCTTAAGCTCATATTGGTGACCACTTACTATCTTTAGTAAATCATGAACTATGAGAAAGGTTTAGATACATTATCTCAAATCATCACAACTGTAGGATTAGCATTTCTCTTTTAAATTTAATATAAAGAAATTAAGACAAAATGGTGGTGGAGGTACCCCAAGAACTATGCATGAGTTAGAAGCAATGAACTGTGTACACGCTGAAAGAAATGGGTCTTTTAAAAAATGCTGCCAAGATTAAAAAAAAAAACGAAAGAAAAAGAAAAATGAAAAAAAAAAAAACAATTTAAGATATAGAATCAAATTCCATTCACGCGTGTAGGTAAGTAAAAAAAAGAAAAAAAAAACCACATAAAATAAGAACCATTTTGTAAGAACAGACACAAACAAAAAGGATACACATTTAGCACTGAAAATAGGTTTCTTATAAGGCGGAGGTTTAGAGTGGGAAATGCAAACAAAGGGAATAAAACATGAACACAAGAAGGGTCTTGCAGGAACCAATGACGTTGGCAGGGGATTGAGAGAGAGATTAGAAATTTACCTAAGAGACAAAACACACGCAGTAGCAAATGTTCACTCAAATCTATTCCATGATCTCCCCCAAATTCAAATTTTCCATTATGAATATTTAATTCTCTGGGAAATTTTAGGGTCAAAAATAACGTGGTTTTGCACTTTGATAATGAGACAAATAGGGACGTGTTAAGTAATCCTAGAAAATATTGATGCTTCCCATGTCTCATCCTCAGAATATATTGCACATTTCTAGATAATTATTAACTTTGAGGAAGTTATAGAAAATACCAATTTAATACAGATTAGTTATTTAAATTTTATTAATGGAAATTAAATAATTTTCATTTTCAAAAATTACCTTCAAATTTCTATTTCTGATGGCAAAATGCTATGAATATTATAGCCTATTATACCTTAACTCAGTGTTTTTAAAATTTTTCATTTAGCAGAGCTGTTTTTAATAAATTATGTTTAACCCTCAATAAGGGATATAAATGGAAATGAAGCCCCACTTGCACATCTAGGTTCCCTTTCTTTGGCCTATAGGAAGCCACAAGAATATATATTTCATAGGAAGAAAAAGAATACAGGGTTATCAAACGACTCACTCTGAAAACAATTTTCCTAAACAAAATGCAGTATTTTTAGTCTAGGGAAGAAATCCAAAAATACCCTTTCACAGCTAGCCTCAGATTACAATCAGACCTGAAAAGGATTTGTTGAGTGAATAAATGATTGAGCACATATAATATAATGTTGCAAAGAATATACCATTTCTTTCCTAAATTTTGGAACATGGAATTACTTTGAACAAATTGCATGAAACACAAAAAAAAAGACAAAAAATAAGCTGAAAGGATGATTGAATACATAACCCTCTTTCTAGTCAACTGAATATAATCTTATCCATTTTGAATGCATTTTTTTGGTATTTATCTCACTGCCTAAAGTTAAGGCAGTAATATAATTATCTTAATTGTTTCTCTTTTATAATACAGTTGGCCCTCCATATGTACAGTTCCCACATCCATGGAGTCAAGCAATTGTGGATCAAAAATATTTGGAAAAAATATCCAGGTTGTATCAAAGAGCAAAACTTGAATTTTCTGTATATGGAAGGATGTGTCTATGTTATATGCAAATACAATGCCGTTTAAATAAAGGATGTGGGTATCCTCGGATTTTGGTATCCAAGGAAGATTATGGAACTAACCCCCATGGATACCAAAGACAACAGTATTATCTATCTGTATCTATCAATTGTCTATGTATTTCCACATCTATATAACTGTCTATATAACTGTCTCATTTCAAATCAGTTTTGGAACAATATCAGTTAAAAATAAATAATATGTAAACAATAATAATAATGATCAACCTCTATTTACTGCTTATCATAATTTAGGATCTATTTAGATGTACTATTTCACTTAACTCTTATAAAATTCTTTAAGAAGAAAATTCGATGATTCTTCTTTTATAGACAAGCAACTGCACACTAATGAGATTAAGTAACTTGCTCACATTTACCAGTCAAGGGAATACAGGTCTTAGAAGAACCACAATGGAGTTTTAGTAAATGTTAATAGTAAATTTTAAGGCATGAGTCAGAAAACCAAACTGAATCCAGGATGTATGAAACTTCAGAAAGATGAGGAAAATGTTTGAAAACAATTCAAAATAACCCATTGTATTTATGAGAAGGCTGTACATTAGTCACTAGGTTCTGTAACTTGAGACTACTAGAGCCTACCTGATGAAGAGCACAGAGACAAACCTGCAGTCTAGCAAAACAGTTTACTGGTCTGTGGCATCGAGATAGACTGTATGCCAGAGGTCCTTGTGATGCCCTTGTAAGGGGGCAGAGGTAGGAAGGGCTTCTGGTAAGTCTGGGGCTTGCCATGATAGCTTCTAAGGAGGAGCTAGGGTAGGAAGGATCACCTCTGGATTGGCTGCAATTTCTAAGGTGGAAGTAAATAGTTTTGAGCTCATGATTGCTGTCACCAGGAGATAGAGGCTAACTACTGAGGATCACACTAACCTTGATTCATAAAGTAAGACTAGCAAAGCAGGGCTATAGTAGCCTCTGAAAGAAGAGAAGTCATTTTGATATTATGCAGCTGCAATGAGAGAACTATTATTTCCTTTTAACTTTACAGCTGGCTTTATCAATGTCTGTTATCACAGTCTGATTAATTGCAGGGCTGATTTTTACTGTTTCTGTATTGAGTAGATTTTTTACTCTTTTAGTTTCAGGCTGTTTTTTACTTCTTCAGAATTCACAATTTATTCATTATTTAACAGTTACAGTCTGGAGCTAGAGAGTCTGGAAATGACTCTCAACTGTGATACTTCTAGACTAGGTGAGTGTGGGAAATTCACAGAACTTCCTACTATTTCAGTTTTCTCTGATATAAACTGGGGTAAAATAATTACACCATCCTCACATTTGAAACTATAAATTCAGTACAGTGTCTGCAATTTAGTAAATGCTGTATAAGCATTGTTATTAATGTTGTTATTATTTTTACCATAGTCAACTTTAGGTAAAGTATTTCTTAATGCTCACAAAACATTTCTGATGTAAACAGGTTTTGCATTATATATGGAAACACAGTGCAATTCATTGTATATATAATGACCACAGAGCAAATGTGAAAGGCAAAGAAAAAAAGACACAGATATCAAAATGCATAGATTTTTAGCTTTCAATTTGCTTTTCTTTTTTCTCTTCCAAAGCAGAGTCTCACTGCCAGAACATGTTATATATTAACAGTGTGGATGGAAAATCTAACTAAAACTGTGTGCCCTTGGCCTAGTAAGAATTTAATCGGTCTAGAACTCTTTTCCTAGGTATAAAACTATGATTAAAGTACCCAGTCCATGGCTACACATGAGCTTCACTGCATTTCAGGTGAGAAAAAATAACATTCTAAGAGATCACACAGCTAGCGTCGATTTTTAACATATAAAGATTTTTAACATATAAAGACATGAGGCTTAGTATAGATATAAAAGCATCTTGAAAAAAAAAATCTGTGTAAAGTAAAACTGGGTATCTTTGGAACAAAACAGACCAAGTTTCTAATTTGATAATAGAAAAGAGAAATAATGTGGAGTTAAATAATAGACTTACTGTTTTGCCTAGAGCTGGTGTTACATGTATTCACGATCAAAACCATCAATTGTATATAGTTGGAAAATCCATATGTATTTAAAAGCATAAATAAGGCTACTTAGAATTGTACATTAGCTTTTCTATGATTTAATTTGTGCAAGACCTTCTAGAACAGAAAAAATGTTAAATGAGTAGTCAAAATATGTAGTTGAAACATGAAAATATTAAATCAAAATAAGGAAAACAGAAACTGCCTTGAATAGAATAATGATTATAACATATGACAGAATTTTTTTTAATATTAAAAATTTTGACATCTAGTATTTTAAGACTCTTGGGTATGGTGGTGAGTATATATATTATGACTGAATCTGTAGAATATAATATAAAATAAGAGGCATACACTTGTCAGTGTATTTGTTTTTTTTTCTTTCCTAACTCATTTGTAATGACTATTTCATACACATTAGATATTTCTCATAGTAGGTATAAGGGCTTTAAGTAGTCTATAAATCTTTCCCTCATTTTGCTCAGCCTTTGATTGTATTTGTACTTTTTCATCTCGGTACATTTTTCCTCTTTTCAAGGAAATACTGAGACTGACTCACCAGATTAAAAAAAAATACTTCATGCTCTGATATTAAACCATGAAACTGTTAGATTTTGCACTGTCAGTTCAGGAAGTTTGAAGAGAAGACATCAGAACTATCTATGGTTGTGACAATCATTTAAGGAAGCACAAAGGGAATTACTCTGACTACATTTGCCACTTCTTTTCAGGAATCCTTTCTTTTAACTATTCCTGAAGATAATTTCCCACTACTCCCTCTTGTCTAGGATTTTTTTTTTCCCTACTGAAAACAGATTTTTAGATTGCCCTACCTCTGAAAATATAGCAAAAAATTTTAACGGGGAACAATTTTCTGATCTTCTTACATGGAGAACAGATAGCTTACCCTTTACATGACTCCTGTGATTAGGGAAAATGAAGAAGCATTATGTACAGGGCATTGAAATCCTCCATTTTCCTGCCATTATGGCATGCTAAGCCTAACATTCTAATTATACACATCTATAACTTTTATTCAAGAATTTTTTCCTTTAGTGAAAAATCTAGCTTTCCCAATCTTGGCTAGTAACTATAAATATATATATATATATAACTATAAATATATATATATTAATATATTATATTAATATAAATATATGTATTAATATAAATATATATTACATATATTTATATTAAATATATATATTAGATTACATATATATACATGTAAATTAGATGAATTAAAGACTTGCTGAATTATACCAAATAAAAGACTTCATTCATCTAACCTACCACTGTATGAACAAAAATAATCCATGTGGACTATGATTATTTATCTTACTATAAATTTCCTTTATACATGTACTCTTCCTCAAGCCTGGAATTCTTACCTCCTTTTTAAAATTGTTTTTTACTCAACTTCATCCTCCTTGATTAAAAATAAACTCAACTAAGCCAATTTTGACATGAACTCTTAGTTTCTTTTATGAGTAGATAATTAAAATTGTTTGAAATAGATGAAGTTGAATATGCTCCTCCCACCTTGCTATCAAGTAATAATGAAAATAGTTCTCAGACCAAATTTCATCATACATCCATTTATTAAGTAAATATGACTTAAGCGTCAGAGAATACTTCATAAAGCCTCTGCTCTATATGATGAAGTCACTTTTGTGGTTTGGCTATCTGAACACAACTTTCAGGCAATTGTTAGCAGAGGCACATCTGACAAGATCCCAGAAGCAGGACTCTGTTACTTTGATGACTGACAATTGGCAAACTGAAATTTTCCATTTCAACTTCTAGATGTAGGATCTTTTATGAATCACATTTTAGCCTTTTCCCTACTGTCCTCCCTAGATTCCTATGCTTGTGCATGCAAGTTTGTTACTCAACTAGAAAATATCTTAGCCATTTCACATGTATCAGCTACCATAAATTTCAAAAGAGATAGCCAATTCCTAACATTTATTGGGCTGATTGAAAATGGACAAATTTTACAGCTGACCAGCTCTGAAGCAAGGCCAGTACCGGCCTTCAAATAGACCTTATGTCAACCCACCCTGTGTATACTGTGCTGTTCTCAATGATGTATTTTAAATTAAATCACAGATTTTATAACATTCAGTTGACATATTGTGAAGGAATCCTCCTCTGTGGTAAAACAATTTTTTGAAAAGAAGAAAAGCAGTTATTTATGAATTTGCATACGCTCCTTTCCACCATAGGGGTTCATTTGTGATTATATAGTTAGGGACTCGTCATCTGTACCTATCAGAAAACATGACCATAGATTTTCCAGAGAGCCTATGCTTGAATGTTGAATGGCAATATTGCAGTTGTATGGAGAAGAAAAAGAGCCCATCAGCTAATAAATGTTGTAAAAGACTCACTGGTTTTACTACTTAGAGATTGGGACTTGTAAAAGAGAAATTGAGAGATGAAGTCAATCTGTTAGATGTCCCGAGCTGGGGGAGGGTGTGTTGGCAAACTTGACTTGATATGTAGCTGTAGCTAAATCTGAAAACCTAGCCTGGGGCAGGGAACAAATATCTGAAATCTTTAAGAACAGACACTTTCGAAGAGGAAGGAGGATCATGTAAACATAAAGGAGTCAAGCCAGAATGTCCAGGTCAGCCTCAGGCACAATAGCAATGACTAAGTACTTAGAAACCTATCAAACTTGATGAGTGTGTAGAGGTGGCAGGAAAGGAAGGATCTCCAAGTATGAAAAATGGTACAAATTCATTCAGACAAGCAGGTAGTTTTTCAGCATTCTTTATGCTGATTACTGCCAGCACAATGTTTTCACTCTGTGATCTTAAAGTTTCCTTAAATGGCCTCTAAGAGACAGCAAAATGGAATTAGCAGTGTGCAAATTGTTTTCTGTACATGTGATTCTTCCACACAGTCTCTTTAATCTTTTGATATATCTCTACCAGACAAATAGCTGCTTTTAGTATTTAGTCTTTAGTTCAACTGACCTTAATGGCTTTTGTTATTTTCATCAACCAAGAGTTTCAGTAACAACCTAGGAACAGCCTGGAAATTAGGAGTGATGAGATCCTTTAAATCTAGGTACTCAATGGTTGTAGAGGTGAGAGATTTGCTTTCCTTGCTTGTATTGGATGCAATGGAACACCCAAGGTAATTTCTTTTTATATAAAAATAGTAAAATTAAGAAAATGACCTAATCGTTGGTCCTATATCGTAGCCAGTTTGATTCTAATGGACAGTTTGAATACCCGCTGTGTTAATCCCCGAAGTACAATGATAAGTAATATGCAATCCTAGACTTTAAAAGTCCTACTTCATCTGCTGAATATAATGTAGTTTCCAGATTTGGGGCAATAGAACAGATACATACAAGTTTGGGAAAATTTACTTTCACAAACAAATTATTTGATGAGGTCTAGGTAGTTTGATTTTTTTAACACAATTGTAACAACAAAAATGACTATCATGTGTTTAATAAACTATCATATCATTATTGGTATTATTATTACTGTGTACTTAACACGTGCTTAAAAAATTCAATCTTTGCAATTATCTTGTATGATATCTTATTAATGCCATTTTACATATGTAGAGAGGTTAAAATAACTTTCTTCTGGTCATACATCCAGTAGCAAATAAGAGAAGTAAAGGTCTGACACTGAACCCATGTTACATGACTCTAAATTATTCCTGTTACCATTGACTGATAGATTTTTTTGACAAGTACATATTAAATATCCACTATTTGTAGACACATCAAAAAACTTGAGATACATCTGTGAACAGAAACAGAGAAAAACTAACCCCTTTCTGGAGCTTTTCTTTTATGGAAACTATGATATTGTACAAGGAACAAAAGTAAAAATGAATAAACAAATGGTATGCTACATTAGATTCCGATTAAGTGCAATGAAAAATAGCGTAACAGGAATGTGGAATGTGGATGGGGGAAATTACTGTTTTAAATAGGATAGTCATGTCAGACTTCATTGAGATGGGGAGTTTTAAGTAAACACCTGAAGGATGTAAGGAATAAAGCCATATAGCTATCTAGAGGGAAAGGTTTAGACGAAGAGAACAGTCAGCACAAAGTGGGGAGTTTATCTGGAGCATCTGAGGAATTGAAAATAATCTATGTGGATGCAGTGGAATAAACAAGAGAGATCATAGTGGGAGAAGCAAGACAGTGAAAGGGAGTCAAATAATGTAAAGGCTTGCAGGCTGTGGTATGGTCTTAGTAGTTTTCTCAAAGAGCAACAAGGAAACACTGAAGCATTTTGTAGGTAAGAATGACATGCTTTACCTGATCAATCTGACAGAGAGGTGGGGAGGACACTCTAAGGGGGTGTGTGTGGCAGGGATGGAATTGCAGGGACAAGTTAGGAGGCTATTGCAGAATCTAGGTAAAAGACCATAGTGACTTGGGTCAGTGTAGTAATAATGTGGGACGTGGGGGAAAATTGTCAGATTTGGATTTATTTGAAAGCAGAGCCAACAGGAAATTCGACAAACTGCTTTTGAGACAAAGAAAGAAAAACTGAGGGCAACTCCAAGTTTTGGTCCCCAACAACTAGAATTATTGAGTTCCTATTAAGTGAAATAGATGGGAAAGAATATGGGTAAAAAAGCATTTTTTGTTTTTTCCCTTTTGAAATGGGGAGTGATAATAAATAATTTAATTTTAAACAAATTTAAGTTTTAGAAGTGGAATCATCAGGTAGGCTGCTATATCTCTGCATTTGGAAAAAGAGGGATCAGCAAACAGATTGATTCACATCATTTATAATATATAGAATTTGCAGTCATAAGATTAAATGGGATTACCAAGGGAGTATGGATAGATAAGAATCTCCTGAACTGTGATTCATTATGAGATGGGAGAGAAGAGGAATCATCATGGAGACTGAGCAACAGCAACAAGTGATTAAGATGGAAATCAAACAACAGTGACGACAACCACCATGGATGCCCTGGAAGCGTCTGTCAAGGGGAGAAGAGTTATCATCAATGTCAGAAATGACTACTGAGCTCTGAATGTTGGATTTTGTGGCACAGAGTGCATTGGTGACAGTGGAGAAGCCATTTCAGTCGAGAGATGAGAGTGGCAGACTGAACTGAATAGGTTCAAGAGAAAACTGGAGGCAGATTAGACTCTACAGATATAAACACATCCTTTAAACTATGTTACTGTAAAGGGAACCAATAAAATGGGGTAGTAGCTATTCAGGGAAGTGGGGACAAGGTAAGTTTGCCTGCTTTTAATGGGAGAAATAACATCATTTTGTATGCCTAAAGAAACGATTTAGTAGAGAAGTAAAAAATGATAATATACATGAGATGGAGAGAAACTGCTAGAGCAATATTCTTCAGTAGGTGTGACGAAGTTTACAAGTGTAAGTATTAGTTTTTGAGAGGAATGTAAACAGCTAATCTATAGCAAGAAGAAAACAGCATAAGACTACATTTGCAGTTAAGTGTTGTAGGAGCCTTTAGAAATTCTCTTTTGATGACTTAACTTTGCGAATTGATGGTCACAATAAGGTTGAAGATGGTGTAGGAGACATTAGAGAGCACAGCAGGTGTCAGAGTCATCTCAGAGAGTGGGCCAGTGAGTGAAGAAGGATATAGAATAACTGCAGGGCAGAATTAAAATCAATATAAGGTTTATGATCAAGAGTTTCGAATGCAAAGAGTTATTATGGTTCTATGTTTTCCCACAGCCATATTAGGCTCACAGGTGCAAGGATGAGGTCGGCAGAGAGTTGGATTTAAACAGGGTTATGGCTTTGTCAAGTGATGAAGAATGGGAAAGACAGGGAAGTCGAGATATAAGTCAGATCGTTTTACAACCATTGATCATGGGATTAAAATTAGTTAAGGACAGAAGAAAGGACATCGATGAGTTGAGTGACAGCAGAAAACTGACAGAAGCACCTCAGCGGCATCCTGGCGGAGGAACCCAGAGAAATCCAAGGAGGCGATGATCAGAGAGAGGGCTTCAGAGAACAGAGATAGGGAAGAGCTGAATTTTTGAGAGCAATGAGGGCATGACAGGAGAAGTGAGTGGCAAAAGTAGGGTAAAGGTGAAGATGGAGTAGAGTTCTAGAAGAATCATCTTGGCAGATAGAAGTCACTAAGATTTTTAGGGAGGAATGTATGAGAATAACCCGAAAGCCAAGATAAGGTACATGGAGCCATCTATTCCACATCGAGTCATTACATTTTTAATGACTGAGTTTGGGTCAAAGCAAGATTCACTGTTTTACATAGCACTCTTAGAATAAAACAGAATCACAAATCAAAGTATCAGTAACAGCTTCATGCATAGAGGCTTACCTTGTATTTTTTTTTTTAATGTTTAATTCTCTTGCTAGATTTCTTCAAGCACCTTCAATATTATTTTCAACCATGCTTCCCTGAACCTTAAGCCTTTTTATAGTTCAAATGGTTTCCACATCACTTAATAGCCTGCTGTGAATGACTGCTTTTCTAACCTGTTTAGTTAAAAACTGAAGCTGTTGATCCATTTCAGTTCTCAGAGCTTGGTTTCTTGCTTCCACAGCTTTTTGCTCACCTCACTTCTCTGATGCTTTCAGCAAGAGAGCAAGGCAAAGATGGAAAACATAGAGTTCATTCACGCTCCTTTCCCTTGAATCCTGGCATATTTCCGGCCACCTACTATCTCACTGCAGCTCACAGTAATTTAATCTCACTTTATACAAAGTAAGTAAAATTTCCAGTTTAAAGTATATCAGATTAGAAACAAGAAACACTATACAATTAAAAACAAGAAAAATGGAGCCAATTCAGTAAAAGAAATTGACACCTCAGAGGGCAAATAAAAACTCACACCTTGTCCCACAGTGTTCAATTTTATTCCAGAAGGAGGCCCTGCAGTAGATTTCACTTCTCCACTGGGAAATAAGCTTCCCTTTCTAGAAGAACAAATAGATGATATGTGGTTGACAAGCTGCCCAATAACCCATAGCTATTTATCGCCAAGAATTCCATGCAAAGCGGTCTAACACAATCACTGCTCAAGATTCCATGTCTGGAAGATTGATGAACTTTTTTGGAGAGCTTCCTAAAAATACAGAGATGTGACGTTTAATATATGCAGCCAATTTCTATTCCTGGAGAGTTCCCCAATTACCTGGCTTGATCATTCCGCACTCTAAAATACATAGCAAACCCTCAAGGGTAATTCATAATAAATTCCTTAGCTCAAATCAATAACATATATTTATGCTCTCTCTCATTTCTTAATTTTGCATAGTTTGAAGCTGTATAGTTCTAAATTTGTCTGTCTACAAAATAATACCACTTTCTTTACGGCTTTTGCCCCCAAATACTACTCTGTGCTTTACTTTCACACCATTTCTAACAGAGCTCTTTATCCTACTCTCCTCGCTACTTTTATCAATGAATCAAAATTTGAACCTTTCAAATGAGTTCTTATACCTCCACCATGACAATACCACCATGGCTTACTTCATGTTTCCTGATTTAACTGTGTCCTTTCCTCAGAAAAATTTACCTAAAATTATGATACAAACTTCTATTTTGTATGTTGGGGTTGAGAAAAAGACTCATGGGTGCACATGGGGTAGTGACAGTTTCCTGGGTAGTGACAGTTTATCGCAGACGCTGCACCTAGAATTGGGATGCAATGCTAAGACTAGAGCCTAATATCCTCCTCCTGAGCTCTTGGCTTTACTAGAGAAGAATCATCTATACTTTGAGCAAAAGTGGGGAAGCCAGTAAAATAAGACACATTACCATGGGCACATGTACATCCATATACAACATGTACTGATTTCTCTTCTGAGGTAAGAAAATGGTCTTATTATTGTTTTGACCCACTGCTCCTCCCACCCCAATAATAACACAAAGAAAAAAGGGACTGATTTCTTAGTTTTCCATCTTGCTTACTTAAATATAGTTATTTATAAAACTGAAGTTACTCGTTCATGTAATCAGATATAAACAGATAATTAAAGAGTTCTTGCTCATGGTATCACAGAGGGTTAACCAGTAGCAAAGCCCTGTAAGCTTCTGTGAGAAGGGAGGACCTTCTCCCTGGACTGGAACCCTTAAGCTTGATGGGGAGGAAAGAAGCCATTTATCCGCTATTTTAAATGTGACTCTGGCTGAGAGTTGCTAGAGCATGAGCTGAATTCTTTGCCCATATTTCCGTTTTTCTTACATGGAGAATTCATATTGTTCCAACTTTATTCTCTTTTCTTTACAAACATTTTGGATAAGTGAAGCAGAGAATAACAGTTTACACCTGCTGAAGGGAAAAGGGCTACATGTGGTGATCTTAAATTGTGAAGTGCTTTTAGGATGGAAAATGGCTTGGATTGTATACAGCTAAGATTACTTTAGCTAGCAATCTTCTTTTTTTTTTTATTAATTTGAGGCTTCATACAATATTTAAATATATATGCTTCCTCTTGTAAATACATCTGTCTCTCTTAGTGCTGGTTGAATTCTAGTTGTTTTTCTAACCCATAGGTTTTTATAGAAGTGAAAATAAACTCCTTATCATTCTATATATATATATATATATATCTGCATATAAATAGGAAACATTTATGGAACACATTAGTTAGGTCCATTAAAAATGTTTATTTTATATTGTTTTGATATTTGGGTGATATAGTACTTTTTTTTAAAGGTATGAATTTGCATAAATTCCCATTAATTAAAATATTTGATGGATATATTTGTTATCTGTTGCTGCATAAAAAATTACCCCAAGATTTAGCAGCTGAAAATAATAAACATCTGTTTATTCTCTCACAGCATCTGAAATGTGGGAGTGGCTTAGCTGAAATCTGCCTCCTGATCACTCATGAGATTTCAGTCAAACTATGCACCAGTGCCGTGGTCCTCCCAAGCCTGGTCTGGGACAGTAGAACCTGCTTGTGAGCTCACTCACATGTCTGTTGGCAAAGCAACACGTCCCCACGTGGCTATTCACCAGAGTTTGGTTCCTTCTCCTGACAGCCTCTGCTGAAAGTTTTCTTACAAATGGCAGCTTGCTTCCTCCAGAGGGAAGAAGAGGGAGGAAAGAAGGATCCCAAGGCAGAAGCCATAGTCTTTTATAATATAAGTTCAAAGGTAATATGGTATTATGAAATACATACTATCTATATAAAATAGTATTAAAGCATATACTGTTGCTCACATAGATCAATCACAGTACAATGTGAGAGAATACTACACGACACTCTGACACCGGAAGGTATGGATCATGGGGCCATCTTGAAGGCTGGCTACTATAGTCAGATATATTACTAAACCTATTGTATTGACTTTTAAAATTAGATAATTTTACTCATGATTAAAAGTAGCAAAATGAAACTTTGTGTATGAATGATTCAACAGACATTATAAGTGGAGTTACAAACTTGTAAAATGGAAACATGCTTACAATGCAATAAGTGCATTTTATTTAGCATGCAATAAATCTTAAATGATGATTAATGGAATATAAATAAAATACATAAGCTTCATTCATAGTTTTAAATTTGTTTTTGAATGGAAATTAAATTACTTGTTTGCAGTCATTAAAATAGAGCTATGTGGATTTCAGACCATGCACATGGAACATAGATGACTCAGGTTCTTTCTATGCAAGGGCAAATTACAAATTTCAGATTACTATGAATTCTAGCATTTACACTCTTTGTTGCAAAATTAGCAAGCTGTAATGAGGTTATAAATAAACAAACACACACATATAACCTCACACACAGATGTCTGAAAAAGACCAAAAATAATGCAAATAAAATAATAGTATTCCGCTATTTCATTCTAAAGCTAAAAAGGAGGAAATTATATCATGTTACAAGAAAATATAAATGTACAAATTTTGCATAATATTTACATCTCATCAATCCATTATAGGAAAACACTTCATTTTTTGTGTAACACAATACAAAAATTATGTTTGGATAATTATTTTAAAAATAAATTAATTTTTTCATTATTTTAATTCTGATAAAAAATATTTGTTATAGGAAAGATACTGAAATATTAAACTTTTTCCATTGTAATCTTTGCAAGATCTTAATTTCTAGCTGTTTCATTCTCACTTTTTCTGCTAAACACATACTGTCTAATCAAAAGTCTCTAGAGGGCAGTCTCCTTCTCAGTGTTTGTCCTATGTCCTGGCCTGGGGCTACTGAAATCTATATTTCCTCATTCTGAGAATTGTAATAGTGAAGGATTTTTGGAACAAATAAAATTTTGTCTGACATCCCCTAATCTATCCTCTTCCCTCCGTCCAGAGCACCCTCTATTGCTGATCTCAACAATTAATAAAGGTTTGAATTTCTGGTTAGTTTTTACCCTCCCATAATCAGTGTGCAAACTAGGATAGAGAGAAAAGGCTGAACTACATCATATTTCATGCACACAAATAGATATATATCAGGCATATGAAGTTCAGTGTTGTATCTATCTAATAGATTGCTTAATTTACCATTAAGTAATGACTCCCTATTTCCCAGTAGTACTTACATACTCTTAACCATCAAACTTTCCTTTCTTATTTTTAAAATCTTATTTTATTTTACTTTTTTAAATTGAATTGTAGTCAGTTTACAGTGTTGTGTCAATTTCTAGTGTACAGCATGTTTCAGTCATACATATACATACTTGTATTCCTTTTTATATTCTTTTTCATTATAGGTTACTACACAATATTGAATATAGTTCCCTGTGCTATACAGTAGGACCTTACTGTTTATCTGTTTTATATATAGTACTTAGTATCTGCTAATCTCAAATTCCAAATTCCACCCCATTTTATCTCTGTTAACCGTAAATTTATTTTCTATGTCTATGAGTCTGTTTCTGTTTTGTAAATAAGTTCATTTGTGTGTGTTTTTTTTAGATTCCATATATAAGTGATATCATATGGCATTTTTCTTTCTCTTTCTGGGTTACTTCATTTAGTATGACAATCACCAGGTCCATTCGTGTTGCTGCAAATGGCATTATTTTATTCTTTTTTAAGGTTGAGTAATATGACCCAATCTTTCTGAGTCACATTTTACTTGAACTTCTGAATCATTTTGTTTTATTGATTAAATAATCTAACCTGAAATTTCTGTTTTGAAAAGCAAATTTTTTTTCAGTTATTCCTATATTCCTGATTAGTTTGAAGTACTTACGACTATATAATTTTGAACTTTCTTTTCAGTTTTACTTTTTTTAATTCCATGGTATTGATTATGTGTGTGTGTCTATGTGTCTTCTCTATTGGTTTGGATATTTACATTCTCTTTCTTCTAAGTGAATATGCTTAAGTTTTTAAACATGTATATTTGATTCAATATGAATAAACAAAATTAATATTTTAAACTCTTCCCTAAAAATCAAGTACCTTAGAATTATTTAACCGTATATAGCTGTCTATTATTTATGCTCCACTTAAAAAAAATCTTTAAATTTATATTTATATAGATATTAATTAAATATAAATATATTTCAAATTATATATCAAAATATTATATAAACAATATTTATGTGTAAGCATATGTTTACCATTAAATTTTGTTCAATACTGCTATTCATGCTTTTGTCTTCAATTTTTTTTCTGAGGTTCATGTTTAACTGATTTTCTCTGCAATGCTTTATAAGAAGTAAACTCTTTTTTGTTTGTTTCTTAAAATGTTTTAAAGTTGTCCATCACACTTGCATAGTAGCTGAGCATATAATTTTCAGTTTACAATATCACCTCACCAGTTTCATGACCAAGATTCATTTTCTATTATTGGCACTACTATTAATGACAAGAGATGAGTTACCAGTCTAATTGTCATTACTCATATATCCTTTGTCTCTGATTATTTTTAATATTTCCTGTTTGCCTTCAGTGTTCTACACTTTCAATACAATATCTAAAAGAAGGTGTGATTCTATTTTACTGACTAAAGGCATCTTAATTTCTTTATCTGTTTGTACTGAATTAAAGATAATTTTTTAAGTACAATTCTAGGCCATTAATTTACTTTTCAGCTCTTTATTCTATCAGTTGTTTTTAATTCCAACAACTATATTTTTTCACATCTAGATGGTCTTTTTCTTTTTAAAATTGATTTTTATAATGCCTTATTATTTTATTATGGCATGCCTTCCTTTGATTATTTGTTTAACAATTTTAAACCTATACAATTTATACATGCATTCTGATTGATTTACATTTATAGTTTTGAGGTACCATCACTTGTATTTTCAGTATCTCTTTGCTTTCATTATCACTATTATTATTTCTTATGTGATATAATTTTGTTGTTGTTGTGAGCACATATTCAGATATTTTTTTCTTCCCTCTTTGGAGGCTCTCCAACAAAGACACTGCATCATCCAAGTTTATACTCCCTCACTGTGGACCAATGACCAGCTTTTGCAGTGACACAAAGAGCTGAACTACTTGCTTCAATTTTGGTCTTCTCTCAAGTTGACTTCTGCTCCAACTGCATCATGGTTCAACTTCTCCTCAGTCCAATCATGTTTCTCTTGCTACCACATCAGTGTTATTTCTGGCAACACTCCCCAAACCCACTGCACACACATCCCACTTTTAATGTTTTTTTTTTTTTTTTCTCCTGTAATCTGACCTAAGACATTAGGAAATGGTTTTAGGAAGTTGATTTTAAAATGGGATTTTAGAACTGGATTATGGCTGGTCAGGTGGCAATGAAATTTCCATGATTAGTGACATGATGAGTATGGGATCCCAAGCATGTTGTATCAGTGTACTTCAGTGTAAAAACTTTTACAAGTAGTGAACTGGTATGAGGTGTTAGTGGAAGGGAATACACTGATGAGTGCAATATCTCAGGCATTTGAGAGTTTAGGGAGAAAATTTAAGTTTAAATTCTGTAATATATGACTCTCACTGAGTGCCATCAATGCAATAGAGAAAGACATGGAGGAGTAAAGGTAATTCCTCAAGAATAAGGCAGTGTAAAAACATCAATGGCCTTGATGGCAGTATATAAAGACTTTCATCTCTACTGCTAGAAGCCAGAGAATCAGAAACTAGACTTCATTAGGCTCCATACAATGTTAAATTCTAAACCCTTGAGTTCTGATTTTGTAAAGATGAGAAACCTGGTTGAGAAGGAAGTGGCTTCAGAGACTTGGTATGGGGACATATGGGTTAATATGCTCAAGAACTTGAAAACTCAGGTTTTTCTAAATCTCCTGGGTTGCAGAAACAGTTCATTTATCCTTAATAAATATCCCCCCCCACACACACACACACAGTTGCTTAAAGACAATGCAGAGGCATCTTTCTGTCTTGTAAGTCAGGTGGCACTCCTCTCTGGATTTATAGCTACCTTCAATGTTGGCCACCAGCCTAATGACTAAGGTCAAATCACAATGGAACAGAGCCAGGAAACTGCTGGGCCTATTAAGTAAGGAAAAGCACTATGAACTGAAGAAGCTGTAGGACCCAGGTGGTGTGCACCAGGAGAGTATATAAATAGACAAGATCTTGAGAGCTGGAATATAGGGAACAGAATATAAATTTAGATGAGACATTTCACTGATGTGGAATTACTCCTAATACAGGATTCCACAGCCCACATTCCCCCAGAAGACAGTGCTCATAGTGGCTATTTGACTCTTAAAAGCTTGGAAAAAGCAATGGACTTCCCAACATGGAGTGAAAATGCAAGAGGTACCATGGAAAATGGTGGAAGTCATGATAAAATGGCTCAGGGAAATGATAAGTGAGGGTGGACAGACAATGAAGTTCAGAAAAGCCACAAATTAAGCATGTTCTCCAGGAGGGACTAGAAAATACTCTTTACAAAAGTGATAAAGAATACCCTGTTGAGAGGGGCACGGGCAATTTTAAGAAGCTTAGTAGTGAATGTCTTCTGTGTTCTGCGGCTTAAAAGGGATGATCCCGTTACAGATACCGACTCCCTGATAGTAAGATCTCAACATATTGCTGGCCTGGTGGTGATGCACAGTCAATAATAAAGCAAGGTCAGAGCAGCAGCCAGCGGAGTCAGACGTGTGGGGAGCTATAAAGACGATTACTAAAATCAAGATGTCATAGAGACAGCCAACAATGCTATTTCTCAATGTATGTAATCAAAATAATAAATTATGGGTGATCTAGAAGTGGAGGGCAGCTGGTGCAATAAAAAATAATTATCCTTTCTCAGATTCTGGACTTGAGCCAGTTTGCAGATCTGCTATAGCACTGACTGATGGAAAGACCAAGTCTGCAAAAGGATGGAAACTCCAATACTACAACAAGTGCATATAATGATTCATCCAATCTTCCCACAAGGAGACCCATGTCCATTTACTCAGATAAAAACATACTAGAGAAAGAGGAATACACAGATAGTTCAAGAACTGCTGAGAAACAGGGGTCAAGTTGACACTGATAACCTGTGGACTTGAAGTGTCATCATAGCAATCCTCTTAGAGTAAATGCATATTAGAACAGATGCTATGCTGAATCCTGCCCTGTCATAAGTATCTATGTTTCTACTGAGTCCATGGAGCCATTCAATGGTTATCTCACCACCATGTATAATTGGAATGGATATACACATTTATTGACAGAACTCCCACGTGTGTTCCTCAGCCTGCAGGTTCCTCAGCTATAACACAAGAGAGGTCAAGCAGAAACATCTGAGTCTGCCCACCTAAGAGAGTGAATAAAATTCTCCAAAACAACTCATCTGAAGGCAGAAATTAATGACATCTTTAAATATCTAAAAAACGCAGGGATAGTTAACCTCATCACATCCCAATTAATTCATCATTTATAAAAGGATCTATCTGGCACTCATCATGATCAGATTGATTTGGGAGGATCACATTGTATTACTACAAACTGTGCAGAAGCATACAGTAACCCCAACTACAGCTGCTGTGCTAATGTAACATCTTTATTAGAGCAATTAACAAGGTCTCAAGAACATACGCGTAGCAGTTACTGGGTGAAAGTGTTCTTTCCCATCTCTATCGTGAAGGAGGGTCAAAGTAGTTTATATTTAGATTATTCCCAGAGCTATGTCAAATCCTTCTTCCTCTGTCAGTCATAATTTAATTTCAAGGGACCTAGACCTCCTAAATATTCTACAGAAATTCTCCTTGGTTTCCAACTTCAATAATATTACATTATTCAGGACAGAGGAGTAAGAAAGGGTGGCACGTTAGTGGACTTGTAGTGCATAAGCACTCTAGAATGTGTGAGATAAACAGTCTGAGGATTCAAGGACCTGCCACCTTGGTGAGGTTTTGAAGGGTACAGTACAGTGGTCTGGGGCATATCAATATTTCTCCTCCAAAATAAAGGACAACATACATTTTAAGTCTCTCACTACTGATGAGTAAGCACAAGGACTAGCAGGTGTCTTTAGGTTCTGAAGTCAGGATTCTCCACACTTGGGATATTGCTTTGCTCCTTTTACTAAGTGACCTGGGAAGTTTGTTTGTTTGTTTGTTGGTTGGTTTTTGATTTGAGCTGAGAGCAGGAAGGGCCTTACAACATATCGACATCATTGTGCAAGCAGCCCTGTTGCTTAGTCCATACGACCCAGGAAAGTCCATAGTATCCGATGCATCTGTGGTGACAAAGGCTGACATCCTTTGGTAGACTTTAGGGCAATCCCTAATAGAAGAATAACAACATAGACCCCTACAATACTGCAAGAAATTCCTATCATCCACAACAAATAATTATTTACTATTAAAAAAAAAAAAAAACCTGCCAGCATGCTAAGAGGTTCTGGTAGAGGAAACGCAGTTGGTGGTCAGATATCACATGACTACACCACCAGCACCATTCATCAGGAGCCGAGATCTCCCAGATAATTCAAGTCATTCAACTGGACAGGCCCAGAAGTAATACATCAAGAAAGTTATATACCCACTTACAGATACAACTAGTATAAGAGGACAAAATTAGGCTGCAGGAGCTGGTGGCCCTGCCACCCTTTGGTCACCACTGCTGTAGGAGAGGGAGGTGACAAATATCACTGTGGCTCAGACATGAGCTGCGGTATGAGCTGCTGTAGGGGTTGCAGTTTGTTCCACTCACCTTCCGCTTGAAGCTTCTCCAGGAGAAGAGCAAACATTCTGCATGTTTTCAGGTGGGATTTGCCTTTTGTATACAGCATGTAGATCAGAGCAGCCTAAGGATGGACTGTGGTGAGTGCCACAGGTGCTGTACAAATGCCCCCACACTGATTTCAGGATAGAAACACATTCACACAAATTTCCCTCCACTGTAAATCTCTGCCTGTCCCAAGGCTCTGCCCTCTCAGGTCAATACAGGGACACAAAGGCCATGCCCACTATTTAGGACAACTCTGAAGGGTCAGCCTGCACTCAGGTCTCCTGATCAGTGGCTGCCTTTACTACACTCAGAGTCTCTCCCTGTCTTTCCATGTCATCCTGAGAGCATGCCCCAGGACACTTTCTCCCCACATAAGTTGATCTCAGAGTTTGATTCTTGGGAATCTGATTTTAAGACAGGGTAAAATTTTTACTTTTGTTTACTATCCCATGCAGAACATGTAAAAAACGTTAGAAATGCATGCTGAAGACAGTTTGAGTTTAAACTGATCTATTTATCACTAAGGACCTGTCCCCTACGAGAGCTCTAGGTCATGGCAAACTTCCTTACTGAATCTCCAAGTCACTGGGTACAATTTTTCTAGGCCACCTACACCTTGTCTTGAATGAGAAAATTGTCAAGGCTTTCTGCAGTCCTCTTCTCAAACCTATCTGGGTCTGAGGGCAAATCTTTCACCCCAAGTAGTCTTGGAACCAGGTCCCAGACCACTGGATTACTTTGGCAACATCACAGAGTTCTGGCTGCGGTTTTTAATTCCAAGGTTATTTCTGGGAACTGTAGATTTTCGTTTTATTTAGGAATTTCCTATCTATAAAAATGTTTTTATTTTGTTATATTATATCCAGGTATATTATATATTATTGATAAAAGAGTGATCTTTATCTACTCAGTTGGCCATGTAGCTGGAATCAGAACACTCTCTTATTCAGTATTTAGCACATGGTTTAAGCCATAGAATAATATTCATTGAACATAAAATAATTTATAAAACATTTTACTTAAGGCAAATGTCATCTCTTTGACCCATTTCCCCAACAGAACACGTTGCAAGAAAATCTGGTATTTAAAAACACACATTTCTATGTCATGTATGTCTTAGTCTGTTTGGACTGCTGTAATGGAATACCATAGACTGGTTTATAAACAACAGAAATTAGACTTTTCAAGGTTTTGGAGATTGGCAGATTCAGTGTCTCATAAGGGCCTGCTTCATGGTTCAGAGCCTGCAGTCTTCTCTGTGTGGCCTCACAGGACCGAAGGCAGAAGGGAGCTCTCCGGGGTCTTTCTTGTAAGGGCACTAATCCCATTCATGAGGATGCCACCTTTGTGACCTAAACATCTCCCAAAGTGCCCCCTCCAAATGGGATTAGGCTCAACACATGAATTTTAAAGTTGCACAAATGTTTAGGCTATGGCAATGTTATGTTTGTATATTCTTACAAAATAAGATATTTCAAATGTTTCTTTTCCTGTGGTCTATAATGTGATTTCTGTTTCTGCAAGATGGTGACAGATTTCAATGTGATTGAATTATTTAACCTATTTAGATTTGTATAGTGTAAAAATAGAAGATAGACTCAGTTCTTGTTACATATACAAAGAATGGTGGAAACAAAGAATCCGACTAAATATTTTAAAGGACAATATGATGTGCTACACAGCAATATTTGCTATTATTTCTAAGAAAGAAAACAAAACAGGAAGGTTGGGGAGCTTTAGAGTCAGGAAACTTAAATCCAACTTCTGACCCTCTCCCAAAATCAGTTCACTGATTTTGGGAACATCATCAAACTTAGATTGGCAAAGGTCCCTCATGTGGGAAATGGGGCCAGTAATTTAAGTAAGTCATAGTGTCATAGGAACCAGTTAATAAGAAGACTATGAAATCATTAGAAAACATCTGAAATTTAATCATCATCATCATCTTAACAGTTATTATACTTTTAAACAAAGTATAATTTCTGATATGGACAAATAGTAAATGAAATTACCTAGAACTGTATGCAACTATAACTTTGAGAGTTGAAATGGTAGTCCTATCTACAAATGGAAAACCTTTGTGGAAATTAATTAATTAAAATACCACTTATTAATCATGTATATGGCTTAATAACATCATAAGCAAATCTTGGCAATCTGCTTGTCCTGTTCTATAGAAATGCTGTGCCTAGATCTATGTCTTAAATACTCAAATTGTAAATAATCATGGCATTTAATTATGTTACTGTTTATAAAATTAAATAAACATTGTAATAACTGGGGAATTAAAAAATTAAAAAGTCAAACATAAGCATCTATCACTAACAAGAGCTGCAATAATGCCTTCTTCTCTCACCAACCCCTTTCTCACGGTAACAGTTTTAGTAACAACTTAAAATATGTAGAGTTAGAGAGGCCTCAGTTTCAAAATTTAACTTTAATACTAATGTATCAGAATGCAATTACCTTACACACAAAGTAGATACCCTGCCATGAGGTTTAATCATAACCTATTGTGATGATCTATCTCTGAAGGTAACTTAATATGATAACATTAAATATTGAATTCCTATTATTAACACTCTTAATTTAATTTATTCTCACCAAGGAACTTTCAAATACGAAGTTTGGCATTTTCTACTCAGTATCAACATGAAGAGATTGTGCATTAGATTACCTTTTCTATCTTTTTTTTTTTTCCCACTGTAAACTAATTGTATTGTTATTCGGGTTAATTACATCAAGCTTGGTTAATCTGCGACTATGTCAGAGAAATGAAACCCCTGATGTTTACAAATTAGCCTGCTTTAGCCTTTTATGAACTCTGGACTGAGGTAAAAGAATTAAGTTAAGATTTAGAGGAGAGAACTTTCTGGGCAGCCAACCAGCCATCCTCAGGTGTGACGGCATCACAGAATGCTGTGTGCATCTTTTCTTGGATGTTTTCCAAGCAGAAGATGGTACGCTTCATTTAATCAACACTGATAAACAGTTTTAGAACATCTTCCATATGGTAGAGTGATTCTGATCAGAGGTTCTGGACTCTGACTGCTCACTGCTTACTTAGCCTCATCCTATTAGAGACTGGAGAATTTGGGACATATTTCTGAAGGTTTTTAAAAAGTCTTATTCTAATCTTTAAATATATTTCCCAAAACTAAATTGGGTTAATAGAGTTAGAAGAAGAAATAATACTGCAAAGAGAATTCAGTACACTTCAAGCATGGAAAAGCACAGAGTACGTTTAACTGATATCATCTTCACCATCATTTTTTAATTTTTATTATTATTATTATTACTATTATTATTGTTAGCAAATCACTATGAAAAGCACAAGCATTTAAATACAAATAACATTTTTCTTAGGAACAGCTAACTACCAGTTTATTCAGAAACAAAGAAAGAAAAATATTGTAAATACAAGGATAAACAGAGTATTGTGAAATGTAGACGAGTGTCTACCTCACAGCAGTCTTGTGAAGATGAAATAGCATATGTAAAATTCCTGACAAATGGTGGCTACTCAGAAGCAGCTACTGTTATAAACAATGTGTACATCTTTACTATGGCACCGCCCCCCCAAAATCACATTTCTAAAAAAAAATTAAGTTTTAGAATCATTGCTATGAGTTGCTATGGTTTTACTTCACCTTTACCATAATATGTCCAAGTCCCTGGAAGCTGCCCCCCACTTCAGCAGCCTCAGAAGAGGAGACTAGAAAACGTTTACTAGCAGAGCCTTTTCTCTGCTGTGGTGGCTGCACTCTCCCTGTGAAAACAGAGGCTCTCGCCGCCTTTTTGTCTTCCCCAGATCAGCCATGGTAAGAGCCACTGCTGTTCCAACTGCACATGCTGGCACTCAGTCCTTCAGCAGCGAGGAAGGGAAATGACGTGTTGACATCCTGCTCCAGACCAGGGTTTCTCAACCTCAGCACTGCTGGCATTTGGACAGGGGAGGTCTTTGTTGTGGGGAGCTGCACCGCCAATTGTAGTGTCTTCAGTAGCATCTCCAGCCCTCACCCTCCAGATGTCAGTAACACTCTCTCTCCCTTCAAGGATGACAAGCAAAATGTCTTCAGACATGGACAACTCTCCCCTGGGGCACAGAACTGCCCTTGGTCAAGAACCACCATTCTAGACACATGTGCCTATAAACTTTATGGTTGCTTTTTCTCTAGCTACCAAAGGAAACTTTTATTTCTCCTTTACCTGGAGTTTTGAAAGCTCACTATCATTACAGGTTTTGGGGTCATTTGCAAAGTGAGTAATTCAGATCTGGATGAACAGGAAACAGTTTTTGAAGAAAGTAGTATTTGGGGGCTGGCAGGATTTAGTGAGCTGGAGAATAGACAGGGTGGGAGTTAGGTATATGGGGCGGGGGTGGGTTAGCCGGAAGGAACAGTGCAAGCAAAGACTTGGATCTGTGAAAAGTTCCTACCCTGTTTGGTAGATTCCAACTAAATATGTATGATCAATGCTTAGGAAGTCTGGGGCCTGCAGAGGGAGATGAATTATTAAGCTTCAGAGTAAGATAGAGTAAGGCAAATTCTCCTTACACATCTGAATACGTTCTGTAGGACCAAGAAATGAAAGTTTCCAAAAGTAGGTCAATGAGCCTTCCAGGCATATGCTGATTCTGATGTGTGAATTACAGTTAATTCAGATTGGTGCATAAGGAATGCTTGATTCCCTCTATCGCTTGTTAGACAAATCACTTAGCACATCACCAAGACTTAACTGTAAAGGTTTATATTCTAATAATTGCAACCATTTACTGAGTACTAATTATGTGCCAGAAAAGGGCTACTTTGTTGAACTATGAGACATGTGGTGAACACTCATACCTCTGTATACAAATAAGAAATGGGAGGCTCAAAGAGTTTGGGTTTCAAATCTTTTAGAATAAAAATGTTTTTCTCAGAACTAAGTAAAATGTAATTAAGGCACCCAAATGTTTAATGTTGGGAGATGAGCTTACACTGGCATTTAGTAAGAACATTTATTACATAATACATCAATTTGATTCCAATAACTTTGTGCTCATATTAAAACTCTAAAGAGTCAACATTTGTTATGTAAAGTTAAAATCCTATTACCAAATTCCACTTCTGCAGGCCCTTAACAATACTGAACAATCAAGATTCCTAATTTCTCTTTTCCCTATTTCTCTACTATTCTCTGTCTTCTCCGCTTCATTAGAGAAACAGACACCCCTATGAATTCTAAATCTCAGTGTTTTGTAATCCAGTATAAAAGAAAAAAAACCCAAAATCTTAGTTGTCAGATATATGTGAAGACTGCAAATTGATCTGAAGATGAATACATCTATTCATGAGTGATTAATATTCAAGTGTCAACAAAGTGTAAGCTCAGACTTAAAATGTTCTGACTCCACAATTTGTGAATCCTGAAAAAGTACACTTTGCTTTGATGTTCCAAGAGAGTTCAGTACCAAAAGTAGAGGGTAGGATATTAGTCTTATTATAGATCTGAGCTCTCAAATGTAAGAATTCCCAAAACAGAAGATAAACAGTAAGATTCAGTTAGTAAAATGTCCTAGCCCTCACTATAAACCTCATCTTGGAATTACGTGTCATTACACAAACCTATAGCCACAAGAACGTCACATTCTACAGAACCACTGCTGACTAGTCTGCAGCTCTCTTTCCACACATCATTTCTCACTTTGTATCCCCTTAACTTTCACACCAATTCACCCATCTCCTGATCACCCAAATTTTATCCCCTTCCCTTCCTTTAAGGATGATCTCAGATGCCATTTTATATACAAACACTTCCTATCCTCACATCATTAATTCCCTTTTTCCTCCTTTAGATATTCCAGCTGACTTAAAACCGTATCAATATCATTTATAACCTTGTCAATTCTTTAGAGATAGAGCCATGTCTCACACATCGTTTGAATACTGATAACTACTGGAACAATGCCTTGCTCATAGCTGTTTAAGAAATGTTTATTGATGAGGATTTGAATTATCACATATGGCAGAATATTTTTCCCTATCTCGTTCTCTCTTCTTCCTGAGATTTGGCAAATTAGTTATGGAATATAAAAAGAGACACTCTTTGGCAGAATATTATATGGAGGAATTGATATAAAAGTTTGATAATTTTGTAGGTACCATACCCTGAATAACCATCTTAGAGTCCATTTTTACTCATCATTCTCCCTCTTTCTGAGCCACTTGAGGACTCAAATCGTATTGAGTACTCTGAGATCATCTTTATCTTTGTAATAACCTCCCTCCACCTCATTTGAGTCACAGAATATGTTTGTGAGGAGTTCTGTTCCTTGGCACCAGAAAGCTTTTCCTACAACAGGAAGGAAATGGCAACAAAAGTTCAATAGAGAGAATCCATTATATTGAACTATGAGAGAAAATGGCTTCATCAGAGGAATGTTAGATTATGCCCACTTACAGAAATACGTTAAAGCCACCTTTGTTTTGATTTGCAGTCTTGGTTCTTTGCTTTCTTTATGCTTAATTTTATTTCAACCAAAGTATGCAAACAGTTATGACTTGCTACAGGGTTAATGGCAAATAATGACTATTTCAAACATATCATGTCAGTCCAGCATCAAATTCAGTAAATCAGATTCATTCTTTATCAAAACCAAAAACTGATATCTCACAACCTGCTACTCATCACTGATTTGGAAAGAAAAACACTCATATTGTTTTCTGTATATTATTTCCATTAGGAAACACAATACCCTAGGCAAAACACCTCTCTTTGTACTTTGTCAACAGTTACTGACCTCTATAACAGAAACAAGTAACCTGAGTAAAATAATACCAAGGCATTAATAATTACTTAAAAAAGCTATTGAGCTTTTATAAGCTATGTTAATCACAGTGAGAAAACAAATATAACATTATACGTAAGCCAACTAGAAAATAGATTCTATCACACTCCCTCAAAGTAAGTCTTCGACTTCCACTCCTTAAATAGCAATGGAAGTGCTACATATCACAAATAAAACATTTTTCTCAACTTAACAGTAAACTGGTACTCTTCTATAATCATTCTGAAAAAGATCAAAACCATATTTATTGATGGATAGATGGATGAAAGGATGGATGGATAGGTAGATAAATACAAGTATGGCCCCAGCAATTGATAATTTTGTGTTCTTCTTAAGATTTAAAAATAATAATGAAAAAAAATTTTATTTGATTGGTAAGAACTGTTTTACAAGAAATTAGATTTGAAGAGTATTAATTGAATATTTCATGGAAAACATGACACTGGAGTGATCCCTTAAGACTTGCCCTCACCAAGGGAATTAGCATGAGAAACAAGTGAATGAGGACGACTGAAGCCCAAGAGCATTGTGGGCTGAGTAAAGCATGAGTTATGTAGTCCGAGAAAAAGAGACTGGAGAAAAATAGTGGAACCAGATTGTGGAGAATGTGAAATCCAGGTAGAGTTGTGCTTTCTAAGTAGTAAAATAATTATATTCACTTGCACTTTGGATGATTTTCTTTGAATTACTTTTAAAATGCATGATGGTTTAGAATTTAATACTGAGTTTTCTTCACAAGAGGACCTATGGGCAGAAGAATGAAGAGGGATGAACTACACAGTGCAGGCAGACTGAGTCATTTATTTGTGTCCTAGCCGTAGAAAAGCTTGTGAAATTAAATGGGACATTTTTGGTGCTTCCTTACCCACTTTTCATTTTTCTACTTCTTAATGTCTCTCATATAATGATATTTTAATTGCTCAAGAGACTTTATTAGGGAAAATTTTTTACTCAACAGGGCTGTGCTGTGGTATATGTATATTTCTAATGATATTCCTTATATGAAACTTAATTGTTGCTTGCAACAATATAAGTAGAATAAATTAAAACAACTCTCTAGAAAAATAACTTGTAAATGTGTATCAAAGTTTTAAGAAAACTCATATTCTTTAAATGAGAAATTATTTTTAGTCTTACTGAGATAATAATCTCATCCATAAACATATTACAAAGATATCCACTAAGATATTATTTCTAACAGAAAATATAATGAAAAGGATTGAAAAGTTCAATAAGAGAATATTGGAAATACTGATTATGTTTTATCCATCCATACCCCTGGAATATGTAGCAGGAAGTCTTTAAAGGCAATGGGGAAAAGATAAGACATAGAGTCAAATAAAAAGGAAAAATATACTACTTAAACACACACACACACCCCTAACAAGGAAAACAACAAGGGTAATAATAACTCCTGTGGCAGGATTGCAGATTAATCCTAGTATACACTAGATGTATTCTCATTATCCTCAATTTATTCTCCTGTCACTTTGGTAGTTGAACAGGGACTGTATTTTCTACACTCCCCCCATTTGCCAGTTTGTAAGTAAGATGCTCAGTCTTTCCGATTTCACCCTCTCTGCTGGTCCTCTTTAAGGCGGTGTCTGAGAGGAGGAGGAGGTCGTACATCTTTCATGATACGTGGGAAGGGAGGGGACAGGGTATTTGGCTCACGCAGTGCTCTCCACGGCTCGGCACTGGCTCATCTCTGCTGCTTCTGGAACAGAATGATGACCACTAGGCACGTTGTGGTTTTATCCCTGGGTGTTCAGGATGAATTTGGCTAACCACATACATGGGGAAGTGAACTCTTCCCAGAGTTTCACATTAGAAGCAGAGCTGAAGACATTTGCCTTCGACATCCTCTTCTTCAAAAACCCAGGATGGTAAGGGAAGGATTTACTCCCGTAATCTTCCTGTCTGACTGTATCTCTCTTTATATAAAATTCTATGAACAACTCTTAAGGCCTGCTATTTGATGTCATAAACGAAGAAATAAAGACATGAAAGAAATATTTTCTCTTGTCAAAGCTTTCCCTTCAGTAACTTGATTGCAATGCCCTATTTAGATGTCAAAACCCTAATATTAAGTCTCTTTTTTCTTTTACATTCTTAATAAATCAATTCTAATTCTCCTTCAGGCAGGAGGAAGCCATATTTTGATTAGATAATGCTCCTTCTCTTTGAAAAAGCAAAAAGGGAAAAATATTTTTTAGTGTTAAAGCTGTTACACCAATAACAAGCCATCATAAATCAGATGTGTTCTAGGCACTTTCTTTCAGTTACATAATTTTATCCTCAAAGAGTCCATTGATCTGGGTCCTATTAGAATCTTCATTTTTATTAGCCTTTTGGGGACTAAATAAATTCCCCAAGGTGAATGACAGAGCTATTAAGTGTAAAACATGTGTTTGTCCTACTGTAACTGATTCATTTCACGTAATACAATGTCCTCCAGGTCCATTCATACTGTAGAAAATGTTAAGATTTCCTCCTATTTAAAGACTGAATAATATTCATTTTATGTGTATACCACATTTTCCTTATCTATTCACCTGTGGGTAGAATTTTTTCTTGTTTCCATATCTTGGCTGCTGTGGATAAGGCTGCAATAAGCATGAGTGTGCAGATATCTCTTCAAGATTCTGATTTCAGTTATTTTGGATATGTACTTTGGAGTGGCATTGCTGGATCATATAGTAGTTCTATTTTTAATTTTTTAGTAATGTCTGTAATGGTTAGATACAGTGGCCACACCATTTTACAGCCCCATCAACACTGCACAAGGGTTTCAATTTCTCCACATCTCTGTCATCATTTATTATGCTTAATTTTTCTGATAATAGTCTTTCTAATAGATACAGGGCGATATCTCTTGTGGTTTTGATTTGCATTTCCCTGATGATTAGTGATACTGAGCACTTTTTTCATATACGTGTTGGTCATTTGTATGTCTTTGCAGAAGTATCTATTCAAGTCTAAACTACCAAGTTATGTACATTAAATATGTACAGCTTTTTGTATATCAATTATATCACAATAAAATTGCAAAAAAACAGTTTAAAAAAAGACTTTAAAAGAATGCATATGTAAATAAAAATAAAATGGGATCCAAACATTTAACTTTGAAGAACAGAGATTTTGGTAATTTGCATTTTTCTCCTTTATTCTTTTCTGAGTTCCCTAACAGTCACCAAGAAAAAATAATATATAGTGAAAAGACTTTTCTGAGTCTTCAAAATATTCAATTTTGTTACTATATATTAAATTTCAAGAGATACTGTTTGGCACAAATCATTGTTCATATTTACAATTATTTTAAAGGTTATCAATAAGTAAAAATATCTGATTGAAAAATTTGATTATGGCTAAGATTTTTAAGGAATTTTGCCAAATCAGTTTGGAGGAAGCCTACTTAAATTTTTCATCAGAAGAGCATAAGCTTGTTTGTCTCACCTCAGAACAGCAGAATTTAGCATTCTCTTTTTACTTTAGCTAATTATGGAAAGGTATATTATTATTAATATGAATATATTTCTTTTAAGCTGAATATGAATCAGGTTTAATGTTAAATTGCATATTAAAGACATTAACTCTTTTCTGAACTCTCATAAAGCTCTCTTTTTTACCTCATTGTCTTTCAATTTAGAGTTTTTAATTATATTAACATTCCTTGTGCTTTTATAATAAGAAAAAAAAAACTTAAAAAATATCTAAGTTATGTCCCTACAGGACTTTGCAAAGCATCTCCCTTAAATAGTATTGATCAGCATGTTCATAGCTGCTACCATTTACTTATGATCTCTTTGAAATTATCTTCATGCAGACTTTCATTGTATAAACTAAAAGAAATAGGATATGGAAGAATATAAGAAATGATTAGCTCAAAAAGGAGGTACTTTGGATAACTGATATGTCTTTTAGTTATTTTAAATCTTACTCATAGAGAAGTATTTTATTTCAACTCTTTTAAGATTTTAAAGCATAAGTTATTGTTTAAAAATTCTCTTTTCTATATTAAACCTTTCAATCCACTAAATTGGTGATTGTATCACAACATTTTATTAATTAAATTAAAGTTTCAGTTGTGATTCATATAAATTCTAATCTAAGTGAAATCCTTAATTTATGCTAATTCTAAATCTTAAGGAAATTACAGTAAATTTTCTAAATTGCAAAAGACTAAAAATTCGGAATTAGACACCAGGGTTATTTTAATCAAACGTCCCAGCTTCATTTTGTCACTCCATGTGACTCATCACTTTCTCCAAAAATATTTTTGAACCCCTCCAAAATAACAATGTTGCTAATAAGTGGCATGAGCTGAGTACTTACTAAATGTAAGAAAATATTGTTAAGTATTCTTAATCTCCATGGCAGCCTCCTTCTCCCAGTCAGAGAACGTGCAGTAACATCTGAAGACTTCCTCATTCACCAGAGGTCTCTGCTGGGGCTTTTCATAGGCTCTGAACTTTGAATCTAAGAGAATACCACTGCAGAGGTCAGAAGTCCACCTCAGATGTCATTGGCCTAAACTCAGTGTCAACAGTGCTGTTATGCTTTCTGGAGGCTCTAGGGGAGATTCCAGTCCCTTGGCTTCCCCAGCTTCCAGGAGACAGCTGCATTCACTGGACAGCAGCCCCCTTCCTCCCTCTTCAGGGCCAACACTGCATTTCTCTGAACATTTTTCTCTGGTCACAACTCCCTCGGATTCTCTTCTTCTGCCTCCCTGGTCCACTTTTAAGATGGCTTGTGATTGCATTGGGTCCCCAGTGAGTGAAATTGGTGAGGAAAATTAAGAAGTACAAACTTTCAGTTATAAAATAAATGAGCCATGGGGATGAAATGTACAGCATGAGGAATATAGTCAATAATATCGTGACATCTTTATATGGTGACGGAAGGTAACTAGACTCATTGTGGTAATCGTTCTGTAATGTATAGAAGTACTGAATCATGATGTTGTACACCAGGAACTAACACAGTGCTGTAGGGTGATTATGGTTCAAAGACCACATAAATTCAGATGAAAAGAGATTAAATTTGTGGTTACCAAAGGCAGGGGGTGGGGGTAGGTGGAGGATAAAGAAGTACTAGGCATGAAGCGTACAACATCATTACGATAATTAACACTGCCGTATGCTCTATCGGAAAGTTGTGACGCAGGTAAATTCTAAGAGTTCTCACTGCAAGAAAAACTATCCTTTTTCCTTTTTCTTTTATGTCATGAGATGATGGATGTTCATTAAACTTACTGGGGTAATCATTTCACGACGTATGTAAGTCAAATCACTATGCTATACATGTTAACTTACTCAGTGTTGCATGCCAATTATATCTCAGTTAAACTGGAAGGAAAAAAATCTACATGGCAAATTTTATGTGGCACATATAATTATCATTCTCAATTTTCAGAGGCAGAAACAAAGACCCAGATATTAAACAACTGTTTCTTAGAAGCAAAACTGAAAAAATGAGACAGCTGATCCCTAAATCCAGCCAGTCTGAAGTTCAAGGCTTTTTCTGGTTTTCAAATTCTTTACAGTGACATAAATTCTCATGGTTTAACACTATGCCCTTTTCCATCCTGTTGGCTCTTCTACATGTTAGGTGCTCCAAGTAGAGGCACTAGTTTAAATCTGAGACAGGAATCAATGCTCTGAACAAGAAAGCTTTCCACATCCTTTGAATTTGATGTTGCATATGTTCTTCACTTTTTCATTCTCTTCTCCTGTCTTGGGTCTCTCTTTCTCTTGTCCTATTTGACTGATAGGCAGAACCAACTCTGTGAAAGCTGTTCAGGTAAACGGACAGATGAACCAGTAACAAGAAAAGTGCCATGACTAGATTTACATCAAAAATGACAGGAAACACTGACAAGAATACTTAGAAGCAGTCATTTGTATCTGATGGTAGTAAAAAATGATGAGAAAGAAACAATTCAGTAATCAAAATGCTGATTTTTTCTGACTGGACAGACTTTTAAAAGAGTACAATGATGAATTTCATCTTAGTCTTTCTACACAAATCTATCAAGTAAGTTGTTTCATTTGGATCCTTAAGCTCAATAAGGGACAGTAAGGTATACTGTTTAAGTATCAAGAGAAGCAATAATGTTTCCTAATTTGAAATTGGAATACAACTTAATATAATAATAAAACTTTATAACTTATATGTTACTATATTATGGTTCAAAATTTTATTATTCAATTTGGCTTAAAGTTCCATTTTGATCTCAAGCCTCTTTTGACCTAAGATTGATACGTTTTGTCTCAGACTTCAGGGTGTGTTTCAATTATCATGCCCAAAGAGCTAGTGTCTACTGTTCTTCCCATTTATCATTTAGAAAATGGGGCTCTTATCATAAGAATGCCTAACATATATATTCTTCGGGGAATTAATTAATGTTATAAGGGAGTTAGAGCAGCATGTGACATACAGTAAACACAGTTTAAATATTGGACAGTATCTTCGTTACTACTGCTATTTTACTGCATGCAAGACAGTACAGTACGGCTATGGCAGAAATCACCTGTGCGCTTGGGACTTTGAACACTCAGGAGGCAAGGGGGACAGGGAAAGGGTACCACACAAAGAGGACAACATTTATTCCAATAGCAATTGTTGTCAATGCATTAAACTTAACTCGGAAGAGTTGGGGGCAGAAAATGTTTTTGGAATTTTTAGCTACCTCTATCATTTGTTGTCCAATCTGAAATTAGGAAACAAAATATGCTTGCAAAGGCATGTGGTTCCATTTAGCCTTCAATCAGGATATCTCAGTTACCCCCAGAGGAATAAAAACATACACTGTTGAAAAACAAATCACAACAATCAAAAGCAAAACAAAACAGAAATCCAAAAAAGAAAAACAACGTGTTCAAAAACCTTCCTTGTTCACAACCTACAGTCCATATGCTTCAGTCTATTGTGTCTTGATCTAAGAAGAGATGCAGAGCAGATGGCATGTTGGTGGTGAGCTTAGGAAAGCCAGTCTTCTGTTAAGAAAGATTGCTGCTGCCCGTATTTCTGATCTTCGCCACCCAATATTAATGTGCATCATGAATGCCAAGTGTGACAATAGGACCAAATGAATATTTGCGGTGCTCTAAATCTTGATGGCCATTTATCAACATAGTTACCCTATAAAAATTAGATCTTTTTTCATTGTTGATATTAAAATCCAGTATATCTAAAGCTTTTCCTACAGAAAAACCCCAAATTCCTCCAATGCTAAAATGAGAATTTTTATGTGCCCTAGAAGTCCATGGCCAAGGCACATTACTTATATTTTTATAAGTATATTTCTGTTTTTTTTTTTTTTCACTAATCATTCTGTTCTCAGTTCATGGTTGTGGCATATTGACTCACTATGCATCAGCTACTTGACCAATTTGTTTTTCCAAATATATCAGTTGTATCTATTTATCTATCTATGAATATATATACACATATGTATAATTCCTGTAAGATCACATTATCAACACTTCCAGTTTTGGTAATTATAAGCTATATAGGGGTAGGTAACAATCCCCAAACTCACCCAAAAATTTTGATAAGAGAAACTGCCCTTGATAGGCTGCTATCATTATTAGCACCTGTTAGAGGCAGACTTAATTAATTATTGAATAAGAAGGATTTAGGTAACTTCTCTTTTCTTATATGATATTTTGACCTGAGCAGCACTAAAAAACAGAGAATCTTGTTATCATTGAGGAATATGTTCAAATCTTAGATTTTTCATCTATTAATAGTTCTGTGCATTTGGAAAACTTTATGATTGTCATTTTTTTCGTAATTACTATAACATAATACTAACTGTATCATGGGTTTACTTTTAAAAATAAATGGAGCTATTTATTTAAAAATAAATGGTATATAAAATTTCTGATACAAGTTATCAGTATAATTAAAAGATATTAGCTTCTCCATTTTCTATTTTTCTTTCAAGTACTTCATGCTGCATCCCTCTCCAAGATTCATATTTACTTCATTTTCTATTTTCCAAACACACTAAGTCATATCAAAACAAAAAATAAGAGTTTTTGTCTGCAGAATATTCTCCATAAAAGTTCCCAGCAAACCATTATACTGTTCAGAATTTTATCCAAAAAAGTATAATTTTAATTAATTTTATCTAAAACTGTATAATTAAAAATCCAAAAAGTGATTTTAGAAATTTATATAATCAATTTTTATGAACTATTTTTTAAATAATTAGTTTAAGATGAAAGTCTGCAAAATTTCTCTGTAAGAAGACAGTTTTTGTGGATCATACACATCTCTTCCATGATAACTAAACTTTGCCATTGTAGCCTGAAAGTAGTCAGAGAGATTACATAAATAAATGGTGCAGTTGGGTTCCAATAAACCTTATTACAAATGGGCTAAAACAACACAAAGATACTACTACACATCTATAAGAACGGTACAAAGAAAAATTTTTTAAAACTGACAATATCAAACGCTGCTTTTGAAAAGAAACTGAAACTCATTAATTGCTAATGTATAACCAGTTGGGAAAACAGTCTGGCAGGTTCTTAGAGAGCTAAACATACTCTCAGCAGACAGTCCAGTAATAATACTCTTAGGTATTTACCTAATTGATTTGAAAAGGTATGTCCATATGCCTATAAATGTTTACAGCAGCTTTATTTATAATTGTTCAAAACTGGAGGCAACCAAGATTTCTTTCAATAGGTGGATGGATGAACAATTTGTGATACATTCACATAAGGGAATATTATTGAGGACTAGACAGAAGTAATCATGCCATGAAAAGACATGGGTGAACCATAAATCCATATTTTTAAATGACTGAAGCCATTCAAAAAAAGCTACATACTTTATAATTCCAATTATATGACTATCTAGAAAAGGTAAAACTATAGTGGCAGTAAAAAGGAGATTGGGAAGAGTTGAATAGGTAAAGCGCCTGTGATTTTTCAGAATGTGCGTCTGCAAATTCTTCACATGTCTGAGTTACACTCACTCCATCTCAATTCACATACAGTCTCTGAAGAGAGAATTCCTGATCACACTTTCTAAACAGGGTTTCTCCCACATTGTAGAATTTTTTTCTTCATAGAATTATCATAATCTGAACTTATGCTTGTACCTATTTTAAATTTGTTTTTGTCTCACTATGTAAGCTCCATTAGTGCAAAATCATTATCTACCAATTTCACTGTTCTTTTCCTCATATTTACCGCATATTTTAGAATTCAATCTTAAAGAAAAGTTGCAACAGTTGTATAGCAAATACCTGTATAGCCTTCATCTAAATGCACTATGTGTTAATACTTTGCAACACTTGCTTTTTTCTTTCTATGACACACACACACACACTTATATTATTAGAAATATTTGAGAGCAAATTATAGAAAACATTATTCTTTACCTTTTCAGTAAGTATCTCTTCAGAAGGTTATTCTCTGGTACAAAGAGGAATCCAGGACATTTAATATTGATACACTGTTATTTTCCCAATAATGGAATTTACAACAATTTTAATATTCCTTATCCAGAAATATCATATTTTACATTTTGCTGCCCTGTGTATTTATAGTTTCATTTACTTTAGAACTGTTATAAGTTGATGTTTTAAAAAGAAAACAATTCTTTTGTAGAATTATCTTTTCTGGGTTTATCAATTTTTCTATTTGATTAGATTCAGATTTTGCATTTTCAACAGGAATATCACATAATGGGTAATGTATTCTTACTGAATTGTGTTAAGGGACACTTGATACCAGTGTGTCCTATTACTGGTCATGGTAACTTTGATCATCACTTGTTTAAAATGATGTCTGCCAGCTTTCTCCAAGGTGGAGTTAACATTTTCTTGTTTGTAACTTATAAGTATGATGTGGTGAGATATCTTGAGGTGGTGTAAGCTCTGATCCAGCAGTTTTAGTCTCCATCATTTTTCTAGTTATATTACTGCTTCTAGTAATTTACTAATTAGCATTGTACTCTAAAGAAGAACACTCTCTCCTATTTGATCATATACTGAATCCATCTGAAATAATAATTTATGTTACTCCTGTGTCGGACGCATGTGAGCAAGTTGGTTTTTCAAAGAAGAAAGTAACAGGCAGCGTGAGAAAAATGGCAAAGAAATGATCTAAGTTATGCAGCCGGTATAAGCACAGAGAAACCTTGTAAAAGTGACAGAGAAAGTCCTGGCAGAGTAAATACTCAAGTTATTTGTTGAGTTAATTCTATTTGAGGAGAACTAAGGTGTTACAATTTTATGGAAACCAGAGAGAACAAGTTTTCAGGAAGTGTTTAGCTGGGCCAAATGTGAATGTTTTAAAGGTAAATGAAGCTATGAAATTAGCTGCTCTACTTATGAGGGTCACTGGTAACAAATGCAAAATTAGATAAGTGGGTTTGTAGGCATGAAAATATATTTAGGGGACCATTAGCAGAATTAGTAGTAAATAACATCAATTAAGTTTAGACCAATTTTCCAGGAGATATGGTAAACATTGAGAATGGTTGTGGCTAAAATAAGTAAAGTTTTTTTTTTTTTTTTTAAGAAAATAGGAACATGTGTAAGCAATTTCTGGGTGTCTGTAGAGACGATGTTCTGCAGGTGATGAAGAGCTAGAAGGGACGTGGACAAGTAGAGTTCTACAGATGTTAGGTGATAAATGAGTGATGTCTGGCACAGTCCTCTAATTACTTCAATCAAGTGGTGAGAGACTTGTAAAGAGTGCACTAAACTATATAAGGAAAAAGGCAGGGTATAATATATTTAAATAGTCCATTATAATTTATGCAATGTTTTCTTCCACCTATATAGTCATATTTAATTATCATAAATATCTAATGAAGGAGGTAATATATTTTTATTTTTTACCCTTCAACTAAATTTCTTGGAGTTACAAATCTTACCTTATAGACAAAGAAGACCCAGAACCTTAGTCCAATTGGAGGAGGTGAACTTGTGCATACGTTGGGGTAGGAGGTAAAATAATGGACAATTTAGTCTTTTAAATTGTATTCAATTTAAAACTGAAAAGCTGTCTAGTGATGAAAACGATTATAGAATGAGGATGCTATGTGATGAAAAGCACGAAGGCAGGGCCATGCACAGTATGTTTGATGGGCGGCACTGGGACGCTTCTAACTCTTTTCTGTGCTCCCAGGAGACTGGGTCTAGCTGTCTGTCACAGCCCTCCCAGCACTGCACCGCCATCCTCCCAGCTCCTCCTCCAGACTGCACTTGGCAAACAGGGGCTGTGTTTTCCTTCTCTTTATCTCTACTGCCTAACAGAGTTTTGTGCTAAAGGTATAGTTGCCGAATAGATGACAGGAGAAAGAGAGGAAGCTGAAAAAGTAATCTGAGGGAAGGGCAGATTTTCCAGCTTACAAAGTGATTATGTCAAAGAGTCACCAACTTCCCAGTTGTCTTGATTTAAAAGGAGGCATTCATTTTTAAGCTTTATAAATTAGATCCATGGCTTTAGAATATATTTCCATCAAAATGTAAGTAAATTGTTCAAAACTGTGTCCCTGCCTATCTTAGAGGATTTCAGTGGATTAACAAGGCTGATGAATTTAGCTCAGTTTTGCTAGAATTCATTAGTTATTGAACATGGGAAATGCCATTTTAAAAAAGACACCACATTAGAGTATATTAATGCAACTAATAATAGTCTTGGAGGGGAGGAATTATATTTTGCTTTCTAATCATTCTTTAGGGAAAAAAAAAAACAGGCTAGACTTAAAATATGGTGATTAAAGCGTATCATTCTTGCTTGTTCTTTTCCACAGTGTGTGTAGGGTGAAAGGGGGAGGTGCTGTAATGGAACTGAAACTAGAAAATTAACATTATGGTTAACCTCTCCATATAAAATAAGGCAGAGACTTCAATTCACTTGGAATTCCTGCCTTACATTTAAAATAAATTGCTAATTCACACCAAGGACCAGCATTTCATTCCATGTGATGGATAGTAAAAAGGATGGGTGGTTATTTTAAGCAAGAATACTTAGTCCTACCAGGTATGTTTTCTTATCACTTTTATGTGTTCCTGTGAAATGACAATGTGTGCTCTCCAAGGGCAAGGTATTCCAATGCGTCCAAATCAACACCAGCAGTTAAGAGTGCACTTAAGTACTGAAGAAGATTTAAGTAGCTATTTTGATTATGTTAAATATATGTAAAATCAATTACCTATTTATGATGAGAGAAAGGGAATGGCATTGTTAAATGAAGAGCTCGAGTGATTTTGTAATTTCCCTTTAATTAAGATAGTCAAGGTCCTCCTAACAATATATTTAACTTCAGGTGCCTTTGTTGTAGATTTAGAGATCAATGGGGGAAAAAAAACAGACATGTAACTGAAGAATAAGAAGGTACAGATGCAATTACAACTCCAAATAAGTGATCAAACTTCTTCAATTACAGAATATTGAGTAACTACTTAGTAACTCAAATGTTTCTAGAGTTATTTTCAGACATGCAGATATTAAAATTTCTGATAGTATAGTTCAAAGATTGTTTTAGCCCACTGCAACCAAAAATATGACTTTGAATTATTACCACAAATGGTAACCAGGGTGAGTCCTCTAGCTTAAGGCGGCAGGCAGAATTCTAAAGATGTTACCCCAAAATTCCCATCCCCTGGTTACTGAATCAAACATGAATCTAGGTACTGCTGTGTAGGCACTTTGCAGATGGAATCAAGGTTGCTAATTAGCTGATTTGAAATAGAAATATTATTCAGGGTAATCCACTCTGCTCAAAGAAATCACATGAGCACTTAAAGATGAGAAATGTAGCAGAGTTTGAGAAATTGGGAGGAAAAAGGAGGCAAATGAGAGAGTGATAGAAAGGTAAGATCCATTTGACGCTTGAGAAGGATTCACCTCACCATTGATGGCACTGACAAGGGTCAGGTATAAGAAAATGCAGGTGGCCTCCAGAAGCTGAAAATGACCCTTGGGCAGCAGGGAGAAAAGTCAATGGAGATCTCGGTTCTAGAGTTGCAAGGAACTGAATTCTACAAACAACCTGAATGACTCACTCCCTTTGAATCAGTAAGAAACAGAGCCTTACTGTTTCCTTAATTTCAGCCTTGTGACATTTGCTGAGTCCATTTGGACTTCTGACCTGCAGACATTGTAAGATAAATCTGTGCTCTAAGCTGCTAAATTGCTAGTGATTTGTTATGGCGGCAACAGAAAACTAAAGCAGTTACTAATTTATTCTCACATGCAAGAAGTATATGACCTAGTGGAGAATTGTTTCACCATTAACAACTAGGGAATTACATATCCTTGGGGATGAATAAAGAGAAGCTAATGTTACAAGAAAGAGTCAATCATTTCTTAGGACAGATGCATAAACTGTAATTTGACCTCTATTAGATACATTCCTGTGTCAGGAAGTTCATTTCCTGCGAGATTATGTAATGTCCTTTTGAAAACCCACAAGTGATGTTCTCATATGCCATGAATCTTTACATCATTCTTTCTGGGCAACATTTACTAATTTCAAAATGTTTCCCAAAATTTTACTGTGTTTGGAGAAGAGATGAGGGGCCTGATGTCACTTACATTTTCTGACTTAACAAATTATGAAACTTTTCATCAACTGGTGGTTGCATTTATGAAAAATTTTTGGAGAATACAGTCTGTTACAGCCATCATAATAAATAGGGAGTAAAGGGAATTTTACTAATGTATTTTCATGTATATATGAGCCTTGTATATATGCTGGGAACAAAATTCTTGTAAGTGGAAACTTTTTAATTGCGTCTAACTGTTGTCTGTATGTCCTGTATTGCACAATTAGCATTTTAGCAATAGAGACCTGAGTTAGATCCTGAGCCCTGCCATGTTCCATTGAGTGACATTAGACAAGAAGGAGAACATTTCTTTCTAAGATGTAGTTTTCTCATTTGTAAAATGAAGAATGATAATGGTTCCTTCCCTGGGTTGTTAGAAGGATTAATTAAGCTAATGAGTATAAAGTGATTAGCACTATGCCTACTATGCAGTAAACTAAACAGTCAATATTGTTGGAAGAATAAATAGTAACAATCATCATCATCATTATCATCTGTTTTACAAAATCCCACTAACCTATGAAAGCTCCTTTTTTCCTACTGTTCTCTTACTATTATTCTATATACAGTATCATAATTTTATATATTCGTAAACACAGCAGAGATAGGCTTTTCGATTGGTTTCTTTTCATTTATTATATTGCTTTATATTCTTCATAAATTATTGATAAAACAATTTACCTCCACATTTCTAGTTGTTGCAAAGATGGGATAATTCCTAATTATTTGTAGCAAAAAAAAAACTGTGATAAACATCATTGAACATATATAATTTTATAACTTTTGAAATTATACACTAAAGGTAAATTTCTAGTAGAATTTATGTCTTTAAAAATGTAATGCTTGAGTGTTTTCCCATCGGTAAGATGAATAATATTGCTAGATTCCTTTCTCAATTATGTGTCTTAATTTACATTGGTCTCTAAGTATTGGCTTTGTTCCTTTTAACTCAAATTTGTTCATTCTTTGTAATTCTCACATAATATTTATGTTATTATTCTTATTATAAACATTAGTGCACTTATAATTTTCTTACATATATAAAAATCTTTTTGTATACATAATACTTATGTACTCATTAACTTTTAAACTAATTATATCAGCAGTTTTTCCAAGTCTATTTTAATTTTTTCAATTACTTTTCACTCTCTACAGGTTTTACAGATTTATGTAATCCAATTAGTACATTTCTTCTCTGTGATTCCTTAATTATTTCAATGTTTAGATAATTATTACTGTCACAATACTAATCCAATAAAACCTCAATGTTATTTTCTGTTTGTTCTAAGATTACTTTGCATTTGTTAATATCACTATAAAAGTTCTAAGAGAACTTGTTTTGATGATGGAAATGTCCTATATCTGCATTATCCAATGCAGTAGTCATTAAACAAACATGACTATTAAACATTTGAGATGAGATTAAATAACCTTGTGTTGTAACCCTTGGGCTTAATAAGAATGTTTACAGTATGCAAAAAAATTTCTTTAAATATGTGATTTTTACTTTCCTGATACCAAAGACACAATTTATTTCCCCCTTTGGGCTAAGGAAAAACATGTTACACAGTGCTAGTTCCACCTAAAATTATACACTCTAAGTTTACATTAACTGATAAAATTCTAGATACCTCTACCATTTATTAGAACATCCAATATGGTTCTAATGGGCCTATAAGAGATGAGTGTTCTCTTTTATTTATGAGATATATACTAATTTATAATTATGAAAGAATGTATGCTTCGTAATTATGAATATATATTTGTTATGTGTATTTCCAGAAAAATGCAAAGACTTCATTAAAAAGAAAGGATTGTTCGGAAGTGAGTGTCGCATATAAAATCCAGCATGAAGGCGTCCCCAGTCCTTTATATTGCAAGCAGGTAAGACAGAAAAATGTTCCCATATGAGAGCAATGTGCATATCCAATCTTTTATCCCAGGAAATGAAACCTCTAAATGACCCTACTAATTATAATGAACCAAAAATCAGACACAGCAAAATGAACACTAAATGAGGAAGGAAATCCGATCTTTAAAACTAACAATTCCCCTGCTTCTACCCTTGCCTTTAACCAAGAGAGTCTCAGTGTTCCCCTCAGCTTGGCTAAGCTTTCGACAAGCTTCTTTTTGAATCTAGGAGCCTGATCTCCTTTTTCCATAGCATTTACTTTAGAAAACCTATCGTTGTGAATTCTTTCTCTGCCACTCTGAGATACTAATCAATGAAAAGCCTGTTGGCAGATTTACAACCCCTAAAAGTCTTTCTCAAGGATCTAGGAGCCATCCCTTTTAAATGTAACTTTCAAGTAAGATAGTGCCCCCATCTTTCACTTTCTGTGGGAGGGTAGGAGCCTAACTTCTCACTTTAGTGGGCACCTTACTCCAAGATGTTAAACTATCTCCTGTCATGAAGATGTGAGAATGGTAACTTTTCCTTTGGGTAAGGACAATTAGCAAACAGGTGGACTGTGATTTCCCCACCCTCATCCTTGACCCACAACACCACATCTTAAAAACTATCCAGCCCTTTATTTTAGTGGAGTTAAGCTCAGATTGAGTTCTGAAGTCTCTCCTCTATTGTTTTGAATAAAGTCTTCCTTGCCTGTTGCTATAGACTGAAAGTTTGTGTCCCCTACACTCTAAATTAATTGGTTGAAACTTAAACCCCAATGAGATGGTATTTAGAAGTGGGGTCTTTGAGAAATGATTAGATCAGTGGATATAGTGTCTTGGTAAAAGAGGCCCCAGAGAGCTCTCTCCCCTCTGTAGCCACGTGAGGACACAGTTTGAAGTCGGTCATCTATGAACCAAGGAGTGGGCCCTCACTAGGCATTGAATCTGCCAGCACCTTAATCTTAGACTTCCCAACCTCTATAATTGTAAGAAATGCATTTCTTTCGTTTGTAAGCCACTCAGTCTATGGTAGTTTATTATCAGAGCCTAAACAGACTAAGACACCTGTTTAACTATTCCAGTAAGTTTTTGTTTTGAAACTTCTTCCAATCTGCTTTTAATACACAGGCAGCGTGGTCACTCTGAAACCTAAATCAGATCATGCCTCTCCTCTACTCAGTGCCTACAGTCTTCCCTCTCATTCAGAGTGAAAGCCAAAGTCTGTGTAAGGCCCCAAAGGCCCCCTGCAGCTCCTGTTTCTAAACTCATAAACTCTCTACCTTGGTCATTGCCTTCTCCACCATACTGTGCAATTCTGTATGGAGGAACCTCGGAGTCACCCTTGAGAACCCCTTTCACTGAACTCCCAATATCTAGTCATTCATCAAATACTGTCACGTTTACTTCCTGATACACTCAAAGCTGCCCTTGCTCCTTTCCCTCACTGTTGTCCTTCCTGTACAAGCCATGTAAGTCCCTGCCGGAGTGACTGCTGTAGCCATCCAACTCTCTCTTAGGCTGCTAGCTACTGATGCTGCTCTGTGCTCTTCACTGTTAACAGGGTGCAGAGGCAGCAGGGATGAACTTTTGCAAATAGATACCTGGTTATGTCACACTCATATGTAAACTCCTTTGGTAGCCTTCCTTTGCTATTTTGATAATTCTTACATTGTAGAAAATGACCTAAACTATCAACTTGTACCACCTGACCTCTGATCACCCACCTCCTCTCCTACTTTTTTGTTCTGCCTCCAGCTCATCTCAAGGCCCTTATTGTCAATGGAACTCTATCCCTTCCCCTACACCTACCTTCAAACATGCACACACACTCCAGTGCAGCACCTTAACTGGGAAATTTCTAATTCTCTCTCTTTTCTCAGCTCAGATATAACTTCCCCATAAACATCACTCCCAGTCCCTCTTTACCAGGTCAGTCCCATCTGCTGTTTGTTTCCACAATCCCCATCTTTCACAGTATGTTTTTCCTATCACTTATCACATATAGCAATAATACATTTTGTGATGACTTAATATCTATTTCTCTTATTAGACTATAAACATCTGGAGAAGAGAAATTGTGTCTGTTTTGCTAACTATTTTATCCTACAGTAGGCTCTCCAAGATCTATTAAATAAATGCATCTATACTAATTTGTATCAAAAACTTAAAATTTCTACTAAGAAGCCTGAAATCTATTCTCAATCACTTTGTGTGTGTGTGTGTGTGTGTGTGTGTGTGTGTGTGTGTGTGTGTGTGTTTAACCCCTTACTCTACTGCACTGCTTCTCCTTTATAGGGGGGTCTACATGATAACAAGACTATGTGGAAATCTGTAGGAAGTGTCACCTCTGGCTCCCTTTGTTCTCCACTTGAAACTGGAGAAATCCCTTAATCTCTCAAGTTCTTGGTAACTGACCTAATCAAACTGGTGGTTGTTAAGACAGACTTCATTCATCTCTGGGAGACTACTTTAAGTATAGCAGGACCACCACTTGAAGATAAGGAACATTTCTGCTATTTTTAGGCTCTGTTGTAGCACAGATATTACAGTTGTCCTTTTTGCTTATGGTCCCTGACATGCACACCCGCATTGGAAAACATAACCTAGAAAGAGTGGGAAGTGAGCCTTAAGCTTTGACCTGTCTTTCTGTTTTTTCTAACAGAGAGCTATATTTACATTTTAGCAAATCACCACTTTGTTTTTACAAAAAAAAAAAAAAAAAAAGATCACTCTAATGGGCCTCTTTGTTATTCAACGATAAATTGAAGATTCTATTATGCAAAGCAGAGCTTCAAGACAATAGATACTTAAACTGCTGTGCATAATAAATGGTTGTCTTTATTGCAGAATGATTTTTATCTTTGCAATTCACGAATCCTTTATCAAAAGTTACCCAGAGGAAAGTTGAAGTACCCCCTGGACAACGGCAAAAATGAAAAAGGAGTCAGCCTCATGCCAGACAAGAATACAAAGGGGAACATACTTGTGTGAAACTCAACTTACCTAAAAGGTTATCCTGGTTGTAGTGGGCAGGAAGTATGAGCAGAAGATGGTCAAATTAAACAAATGACTAAGGGATTATTATAAAACAAAATTCAACTGAGTAGATTTTAAAGATCTTACTGGCTTTAGTCAACAATTGATCATCCCATCAAGCAGAGAGAAAGGAGGTCTGAAAAGCCGTACAAAATGAAAGACTTAGAGGCAGAAGCAGGCAGGACAAAGAAATTACTAGTAAAGAGTGGATTGTTTCAGGCAAGGTCATCTTTGAGGGGACTGTTAGGTAGAGTACTTCACTAGTGCTCGCCAGGCAATTCCAGACTGACTGGTTTAAGATTCTACTCCAGGGAGAGGTTGAAATTTTAAGTTAGGTATAAAGTCTTGGTTTGGTAATGTGGGCTTAGCATAAGTGACTCCATTTTGAGCCTGTTGTCTCTTTTTTTTTTTTTTTTAAACAGGATAAAAATTTTCCCTCCCTGAGGAGAATAAACACTCCAAATTCCATCCTGAAAGGAAAAGGTCCAAGGATGGTGTTAGGGGCTAAATTACGTCCCTCCCAAAGTCAGACTAAAGCCCTAACCCCCAGTGTGATGGTGTCTGGAGAGATAACTTGGTTTAGAGGAGGTCATAAGGATGGGGCTTTTGTGATGAGATTAGCATTGTCACCAAAGAGACACCAAAGAACTTCTCTCTTTCTCTCCCCACCATATGAGGACAAGTGAGGAGGCGGCAGTCTACAGCCAGAAGACAGCTTTCACCAGAAACCACCCACACTGATACCTTGATTTGGTACTTCCAACCTCCAGAACTGTGAGAAAATACATATTTGTTGTTTCAGCCATCCATTCTATGGTACTTTGTTACGGCAGCCTGAGTGGACTGACAAATGGATTGTGAGGTTTAAATTGGGGGACTTGACTCCATAAAGAAGATAATGAAAAATCTCACCATTCAGAGGACTAAGAAAAACTCTTCTAGGTACCAGATATAAGAGAGATACAGAACTAGTAGGGAGAGAAACTTTACCAAAGGAGTATAAATATGTGAGAGACAGTCTGTGTGTATGTATATATATGTGTGTGTATGGTATTGTGGTTCATTTGTGTTATAATATAAGCCTTTGTAACGTCCCATTAAATGTGACCAATTTTACAGATGTTGTCGGGAAATAAATGCTGTGTTCATTTCTAAACTTACTGTGAAAAATCAGCATCCTGGAAAGCCAGGAGAGGGGCAAGGCATGACGCAATCTGCAAAGGTGTTCAGAAGCTGGCTGAGGTAGCATGCAAGTCTCAGGTCAATTCATGTTGCAGATGATCATTCATCCTGAACTTATTGACAAACATAAGATGTAACAGGAAAAGGACTAGGTTTACTATTGACAGGTGAAATGAGGTAAGAAGGGTGATATCTGAAAGCTGAAGAAGCCCAGAATTTCTGGAACAACAGATAATGATCTAATTTTTTTCCACTCTATCAGGCATCCTATCTGTGAAGAAGGAGAATCAACCTGTCCTTGGCATTGCTCCCTGCCCAAGATCATGAACTTCCCAGTCTGACTTTCCTTGGTTTGATCTATAACACTGCAACTTACAAAATTTTAACAACAGTGTTTTTTTTTTTTGTCCCTGCTGATAGCATTTTATTTCTTAGTCAAATGAAATGTTAAAAATAGATAACTACGGAATAACAAGTTCACAGTTTCAAAAGATTATTTTGAGCTGTAATAACCGGCTAGGGAGGAAAATTGCCTGACACCGTATTAATACAAATCCAATGACAGTGCCATCCCATGAATACTTAGAATACATAATATGTAAACATAGAGTAAATAAATAGAAAGTGTGCAGTCAGAATTACTGAATTATTCAAGAAAATGGCAATATTGTGTGAAGAACTTTTGGAAACAACACTGAATTTTGCAAGGAAATGTTCATTCAATTCTTGCATTTATCCGAAAATAACAAACAAACAAACAATAGGCAACTGTCATGAAGCCATAAAGTATACTTCTCACTCCAAACACTTTTATTTGGCCAATGGAACATTTGGAGTAAGAGTCTTATTTTAATTCTACTTCTGACAGTTCATTTCTCTCTTACTAGCGAGAATAAACAGAATTTGTCAAAACTGCTGGACTGCTTCCATGCCTTTAAGGCCATGTCTAGAAGAACAATTGCTAATGTAATTCAAGCAAGAAAAAGATCTTTAGTCAACTTAGACATATTCCCATAATACATTAATTTAGACATAGCTATAAAAGAGATTTTCAAGCCTGACATCCCAATATGGATCAATACCATTATCATATTTGTGACTAATAAAATTTTCTCACCAAGTTATATGACCCACAAGAATTTAAATAAATTAACATCACAAGTAATGATAAATTCAGAAAAGAATATCTAGATTATAGGCAAAAGAAACTTCATGTATTTATTTGCATTTTAAATAACCAATAAGACACTTGACATTATATATCTATTTTTCAATTATAAAAGGACATTTAACCAGAAGGTCACCATTACTTATACTTACTGAAGCAGTTTGATAAAAGAAAGAGAAATGTATAAATGTAAAACTGGCTACATTTAATTCTGCCTCTGTTTTAAAAGGGAAAAAATACAACATTCATAACACACTGAGATTTCTGTATAGTATTCCCAAGTTAATATCATATTAGAGCAACAAAATAAAATTTTAAAACAGTGGCCTTAAAAAATGTATTAAAATTATAAAATAATGTGATAAAAACAGAAAGAAATTAATTTGGTTTTATCTGAGTAATAGAGGATTCTGGCTTGGGTAGGGAAGCTTCTGACATGATGCAATTAAGTTAAAATTTAAGGAGTTAAGTCAAACCACTCAATATGATCTGTGAGAAAGGAATTGAGTTTAGCATCGCTAATGCCTTACATGTGATAGATAAAGTGCACTGCAATTTCTCCCTGTAATAATAACCACAACTCATTGGGAAAATGTTAACTCTACTTTATAGATGAACACAATAAATGTTAGAGAGGTATTCCATGCCAAGGCCATATACATTACAAGAGATAATGTCAGGTTTGTCAACATAGATTTATCCTCAAATTTCACTTGTGTTGTCATACATCATACTGTGTTCAACAGTGGGCATTTAAAAACAGTATCTGCCTATTCTATGTCTGTTTTATTGTGCCCTAATTACTTTAAGACTAGTAACTTTTTGAGAATACAGACTTCATTTTGTGCTTTATTCAATTGTTCATACCAAGCAAGATTCTGGGCTCAGAATACAAATGGCTCAACAAATGTGTGCTGAGAAAAAATTTAGAGGAAGTGTAGCTTAAGGAAAACATTGAGCAATAGAAACTTTTATATTAAGAATGTACAGAACAGCTTTGATCAAACAGAGCATGTAAGTAAATGTGTTCATGAACTTTATGCATTTGCAAAGAATAGTACAATGATGCAAAAAAGGTTTTGAAGAAAATAAATGGGATTGTTTTAATAGGCAACCGTGAACCTTTGTGAAATTTATAAAGAAATTTGACATATTTATGTTTTCTTCTATCTATAGTAAGTATACTGTACAAAGTTATTGCCATGTGATCAAGTGAGAGCAGAGTGACATAATCTCACCTCTTCTTTGAGTCTGAACTAAGTCTAAATTGATACACTACAAACAGAGCAGTGAAGAAGAAAGTTGAAAGTCAGAAGGACTGCAGAAGGGACAACATTTGGAGAGAAAAAAATAGGCACTTTTGCAGACTTACAGTGAGCCTGCGAGTGATCCAACCACTAGGAAGCAAATCACACAGAATGGGAGAAAATACGTGCAAATCACATGTCTGATAGGTGATTAATATGTGGTATTTATAAAGAACTCCTAAAACTCAACAACGATAAAAAGTCCAATTAAAAATGGGCAAGCAACTTGAATAGAATACAATGGTCAATAAGCACATAAAAAGTATCCCACTATCACCAATCATTAGGGAAACGCAATAAAACCACAATGAGATACCACTTCACAGCCATTAGAACAGTTATTAGAAAAAAAGTCAGAAAAAAGGTGTTGGCAAGGATGTACAGAAATTGTAACTCTTGTGCTTTCCTGGTGGGAATGTCAATGTTGAGCTGCTGTAGAAATCAGTATGGTGTTTCCTCAAAAAATTAAATACAGAATTACAATATGATTCAATAATTCTACTCCTGTTTACAGACTCAAAAGATTTGAAGGCAAGGGTTTGAACAGGTATATGTACACCAATGTTCACAGCAGCACTTTTCACAAAAGGAAATAAGTGGAAACAATACTAACATCCATTGACTATAAATTAATAAATAAAATGTGGTATAAACCACATTTATAATAAATGATATTATTAAAATGGCTAATTTTATGTTATATATATTACCACAATTTAAACAAAAGCAAATCACGTCTTTCATAAATATAAAAAAAATGGCTTTCAGTGAGTTACCATTTAATTAAAAGAATCTCCAATTATTTGGCTTTGCCAAGTACAAACCTTTAGCAAATACTACCTACTTTCTTTCTTCCCTCTATTCCTACCTTTTATTCTGGCTTTCTGAAATGAAACTGCACGTTCACAAAGAAGCATACACACACACACACAAAATATTTGAGTCTTTTGAAAGCTAATAAACATATTTAATACAGATAATGACACAAAATTTTATAATAGACTAGTAGAATTTACCCAGAAAAAACATTTATATTTGGTTACAGCAAGCAAACAAAGATGAAACACATGAAAGCTTCAACCTACAGTTCCTCACTTAGGAAGTAAAAAGAAACAAACAAAATACCATCAAAAATGATCAAACAACAATAGTAAAACTAATCCAAAATGTCAGGCAGATTTAGCACTTCTGTAAGTTTTTCCCCTGAGTGAAATCGTATTTTACTCTCCAAAGAGACTATTTTGGGGAGAGGAGAAGTTGCATTATTTTGTGTCTTTGTTTATATATTTGATAAAAATAAAGACATACACATAAAGCATATGTAGGAAAGCAGAATTTACCACCCCCAAAAGTCTCTGGCACGTGGATGATTTTGAGCTGAAAATAATCAAGGCCCAAAAGACTCAAAGAAATTCTGAGTTCCTCTTAGCTGCCTAAAACAATCTAGATACAGTTCCCAGAACAGAGCTATCACCAAAGAGATCTGCGAAGAATATGGCTAGGTGTGGTGGGGGAGACCTAGAGCCTAGAGAGCAGAGTTTACTCTGTGTCCCATGTCTCTGTAGGGCCCAACAAATATTTGTTTACACACCGTTTGCTTTCCTATCTCCGTATCAATTGCCTTCCTCCCCTTTGAATTCCCAAACCACTACCCTCAACATCCTCTTTTGTTTTTAGCTAGACATGGTATTTAAGGTGAGGCTTTCAGCCATTTTGGTGAGTTACTCAGTTCCACTGGGTCTCTCCCACATGTTATTAAACTTTTGATTTTCTCCTGTAAATCTATCTCATGTCAATTTAATTCTTAGACCAGCCAGAAGAACCCAAAAGAAGAGAGGAAAACATTTTCTCCTGACACATACTGCATACTCTTGTGAGACAGTCACTGCAATCAAGATAATGAGCATATCTAACAGCCCAAAATGTTTCCTCTTGACCCAATGTAATCTCTCCCTTCCGCCCATCCAACACTTACTCCTCACCCCCAGGCAACCACAGATCTCCTTCTGTAATTTGAGCTTAATTTGCTTTTTCTGGAATTGTATATCAGTAGAATCAGTGAGTATACATTCTCTTTTTATCTGACTTCTCTTATTCAGTGTAATTATTTTGACATCCATCAATCCAGAGGCATGTATCAATAGTTCATTACTATTTGGGGCAGAGTAGTGTCTCATTGTATGTATATACCTCTATTTGTTCTTTCAATCACCTGTTGATGAACATTAGGACTGTTTTCAGCTTAAGGCTGTAACAAAGGGAGCAACTGTGAACATTTATTTGCAAGTCTTTGTATAGTTATACGCTTTCTTTTCTCTAAGATAAATATCTAGAAGTGGAACCTTTGCTTCATATGGTAGGCATATTTTTAACTTTATAATTAATCACTAAAACGTTTTCCAAAGTGATTGTATCATTTTATAGTCTCATTAAAATGAGTGAGAATTCCAGTTCCTCCTCCTCTCCAGACACTTGGTATGATCAGTCCTTTTTATTTTAGCTGTTCTAATAGTGATATTTTCTTGTGGTTTTAATTTCATTTCCCTTATGACTAATTATATTAACCATATTTTCAACTGCTTATTTGCACTATATTTTTGCTATTTTCTTTGGTGATGTGTCTTTTCAAATATTTTGACCATTTTTATCATGTTGCTTATTTTTTTATTGTTAACATTTGAGAGTCCTTTATATGTTAATGATGCAAGTCTTGTCCTCTCGTTCTTCAATAATGACTTTTGATTAGTAAACATCTTTAATATTAATGAATCCAAGATCACAAAAATTATTTCTTTCATTTTCTTCTGAAAATTTTATAGTTTTTGGTTTTCCATTTAGGTCTATTTTTAATAAACTTTTATATAAAGTGTGAGGTGTCTTTCAGAGAACTTTTTTTTTCATACACGCATTCCATAATTCTAGCAATATTTGTTGAAAATAAAACTATCTTATCTCCACTTTGTCAAAAATCAGCTTTCCATATGTATATTTATCTTTTCCTGGACTATATCTTTTACATAAGTCTACTTACTTCTCTTTATAATAAAACCACATTGCCTTGATTACTGTAGCTTTATGATGTCTTGAAATCAGGGAGCTTTTACCTTGAAATCAGATAGCTTTCTAGTTCTACAACTTTGTTATTTTTTTCAAGTTGATTTCACTATTCTATATCCTTTGCATTTCCACATCAATTTTTGTAATAACCTTATCAAGTTCCACAAGAAAGCTTGTCAGAATTTTTGTGTGTGTTTGGTAAAAAAAAATTTAAAAATAAATAAATTAATTAATTAATTATATGTGTGTGTGTATGTATGTATGTGTATATATATGTATGTATAAAACATTAAATATATTATCTTAACAATTTTGAACTATATAGTTTAGTAATGTTAAATATATTCACATTGTTGTGCAACTGATACCTAAAACTTTTTCATTTTGCAAAACCGCAACTCTATAACCAGTAAACACAAATTGTTCGTCCTGCCCTCCACCAACTTTTGGCAACCACATTTTTCCTATTTTTATAATTCTGACTACTTCAGATACTTTGAATGAGTAGCATTATACAGTATTTGACCTTTTATGACCAGTTTATTTCACTTAGCATTAATGTCTTCAAGATTTTTTCATGTTGTAGCACGTGACAGGATTTTCTTCTTTTTAAGGTTGTATAACAGTCTATTTTATGTATATACCACATTTTCTTTGTCTATTCATCCATTAGTGGACACTTGAATTGCTTCTACCTCTTGGCTATTGTGAATAATACTGCAATGAACATAGGTATGCGAATAATCCTTCGAGATCCTGCTTTGAATTATTTTGGAAATACACCTAAAGGTGAAATTGCCAGATCATGTGGTAATCTGATTTTTAATTTTTTTGAGAAATTGATACCTTTTCCAGGATTTGTGGCTGCACAATTTTAGATTCTCATCAATAATGCAAAAGGTTTCCAGTTTCTTTACATCCTCACCAAATGCTTATTTTCTCTTCTTTTGATAGTGTTTCTTCTAATGGGTTTGAGGTGAGATCTCACTGTGTTTTTAATTTGCACTTCTCCTGTGATTAGTAATGTTGAGCATTTTTCATATGCTTGGTGGGCAGCCTGCTAGGATTTTGATTGGGATTTGCTGTAGCTATATAAAGTTTGGGGGAGAACTGATACCTTAACCATATCTTCAGCCTCATGAACGGAGTTACATTTATTTAGGCTGTCTTTAATTTCTCTCAGTTTTGTATTTTTGTACTTTTGAATGTACAGGTTTAGCACATCTTTCATCATATTTATCCCTAAACATTTTACATATTTGCTCTTGTTGTAAATGGTAGTTTTGGACTGTTTCTTAGTACCATATAGAAAACACTGATTATTTTTATTATGATATTACTACTTTGCTAAATTGACTTAATAGTTGTCATGTTTTGTTTCTTTTTTAAGAGTCCATTGGGTTTTTGTATTGATATTCAGGTAGTCTCTGAATAACAATTGTATATTTTTCTTCTTTCTAGTCAGTATGGCTTTTTTTTTTTTTTATTGCAGCAGGTACCATTTTAGTACAATATTGACTAAAAGTGTAAAGAGAGAAAATTCTTGTGTTCCTCCTGATCTTAGAGAGTAGGAAGTATTTCACTCTTCAGTGGTCATTAGCTATATGGTTTTCATTTGTACAGTTTATCAAGATGACAGTATAGTCTTCTATGTTTAGGTTGTTGATATTTTATAGGAAGAATGGATGTTGAATTTTTTTTTTCTGTGATTCTTGAAATTATCACATGGTTTTCAATGTTTAGTTTGTTAACATGGTAAATTATATTGATTGATTTTGATTATTAAACCAACTTTTCATTCCTGAGATAAATTCTACTTGCAATGATATATTATATTTTATATTATTAGATTAAACTTGTTAAAGTATTGTTTGTATTATTTGAATCTGTATTTATCTGGGATAATAATAATTTGTTATCTTCTAGTCTAATTTATTTCTATGATTTTTGTTATCAGGGTAATGTAGGCCTTATAAAATTAACTGAGAAATACTTAATTTTCTGCAAATTTTTGAAAGATTATGTATAGAATTGGCATTATTATTTTTTCTTAACATTTTAAATAATTCATCATAATTTTAATAATAATCATTTACTATGGTCTTTAAACAGCGGAATACATAGGGATGCCATATCATTTACTTCTCATAGTAGAAATTTGTGTCTTCCTACCTTTTTTCTTGGTAGTTTAGCTAAAAGTTTATCAATGTGAGTGATCTTCTTAAAGATAGGAGTTTTGGGTTTGTTTTCCTTTTTTCAAATTTTGTTTTATTGATTTCTCATCTGATTTTTTTAATTTTCATTCTACTGTTTACTTAGTTACATTCACACTTTATTTTCTAGTTCTCTAAAGCATATGATATAAGACCTTGCATCTTTACATGCATTTCTCTTATAAATTTTGTGTTATAAAGTTCCATTAAAGCATGCTTTAGCAACAGCCAGCAAATGCTGATATATTGTGTTATTTTTCATTCAGTTCAACATATTTTCTAAATTGAACCATGGTTTATTGAGAACTGTACTACTATATTTTTAAAAAATATTTAGGGGGAATATCTAAAACAAAGCTATGTCTCTTAATTTTTAATTTAATCCCATGTGGAGACAGAATGAATTTTGTAGAATATTTAAATAGAATCATTTTAAATTTACTGAGATTAATTCTGTGACCCAAGATATATTTATTATATTTGTAAATATTCTATGTGCACTTCTAGAAAAAAAAGAGTATTTTTCTGCTGTGTTACAGAGTGTTTAATAAATGTCAATTAAGTCAATTTGTGTTATTCAGGCAATTTATGTCTTTATTGATTCCCTGTTTACTTGTTCTACCAATACTGGACACAAGGTATGGATATCTCTGGCAATAAATATGGAACTGTTTATTTTTTCTTACAGTTCTATTCATTTTTGCTTCATGTATTTTGAAGATCTGTTAATAGGTGCATAGACATTTAGAATTTTTAATTACTTTGACATCCCTTTTCATTATAAATACTTTTCTGTGTCCCTGGTAATACTCTGTTCTGAAATCTATTTTATCTAATATTAATAGAGTCACTCTAGCTTTCTTTTGTTAAATCATTTTTTTCCATGTTTCTACTTTTAATCTATTTATTTCTTTACATTTTAGGTGTGTGTTGAAGGCAACATAGAGTTTATTCTTGCTTGTTTGCCCAATCTGACAATCTCTCCCTTTTAATTATGGGTTTTGGAGCAATTATATTTAATTGTATTATTGATGTGGTTAAGTCTGTCATCTTGCTATTTTTTTCTATTTGTTCCAAATATTCCTTGTTCTTTTTTTCCCTCTTTTGGATTGAGTGTTTTTTATGATTCTGTTTTTTCCATTGTTGGTTTATTAGCTACAGTTTTTTTTTTGCTTTTTCATTTCAAGGAAGCTTTATATTTTATACTATCTTTAATTTATCAGATCCCACATGCAAATGATATTTTATCAGATGTATAGCATAAGAACATTCCAATAGAAGCATTGCATTTCCCTCTTTTCCCATTTTTATTCTATTGCTTCCATACATTTTATTTATACATATATATTAACCCCAACATTCATTATTATTTTTGTTTAAACAGTAATTCATTCTCTAAAGAGATTTAAATTATATGCATATAGCTAACAACTATACAACTTTTCCTACTTGGGGATCCATGTTTAGATTGGATATACTTTTTTTCTTTTTTTTTCTGAGTGAAGGATTTAATATTTTTTGTAGAGCAGGCCTAACAGTGATTGATCCTTTCAACTTTTATTTTTCTGAAAATATCATTTTTTGCTTTCATTTTAAAAGATATTACAGATGTCTTTAGAATTCTGTGTTGATAATTTTCTTTTTTCAGTATCTTAACAATATTGCTCCACTATCTGTTCAGTTACAAATGCTCCTGGCAAGAAATTTGCTTTCTTTCTTATCTTTGTCCCTCAGTCTGTAATGTGTTGTTTCAGTCAGGAGAGTGAATCTTATCACTATGACTCTATTTTGGCCAGATGCCCTCAAATAACTTTTATGGTTGAAAGGTTAATGAGGGTGGCCATTAGTATTTTGGATAGAAACAATTTAGACAGAATCTCTCTTTCTTGTAAAGAAATATCAAGACACAATAAAAGAAACGCCTTAGACTGCTCACAACAGATACCCCTGAACTCCAACAAATTAGTTCCTGAGCCTGCCTCCCACTTGGGCAACAGAAATCTACGTTGAGGCACCTTGCTCGAAGTACCCTGAGTCATAATGTTAATGCTGTACTTTCCAGTTTGTAAATTTCACATGCCTTTTTTCTCAGAACTCAGTGCACATATCTGTGGCAAGGCATTATCATTATTCTTGCTTTATAGTTTGAGTAATTAATGCTCATATTAATTAGATTTCTACCAGCTGACAGTGTTAAGTCTAGGACTAAAAGATTGAAAGCTCTGCCATACTTTCTTTTTATTTTTCTTTTCATAGTTATCTCTTTTGTGTGTGTGTGAGTGAATATTTAAAATCTACCCTTAGCAAATTTCAAGTATACAACACAGTATTATTAAAAGTCAGCATGCTGTGCATTAGATATCCAGAACTCATTCATCTTATAAAGTTTGTACCTTTTAATCACTGTCTCCCCCTTGCCCTACACTCCCAGCCCCTGGCAACCATCATTCTACTCTCTGCCTCTGTGAAGCTCTGCCATCCATTCTTAAGGGGTAAGCTCCATGTTAGATTCTGCAAAAGCACTCTAATATCAAAAGCACTTGATTTGGGGATATCCTTACAATTGAAAAAAAAATGCTTACTGAATACATGTATGAGCAGTTAAGGACACAGTAATGACTGGTTGAAAACTATGAAATTTCCAGTCAACTATAGCTATACCATTATCCTCTGGTTTTAACATTAGCAGAATTGCTAGGAACACAAAGATGATATTAATACAGATGTTTCCTTATGTAGACATTCATGCTGCCCGGATGCCTTTTTAAGCTTGAAGGACATTTTCACAGTTTACAAACAGCCTTCCTTTAAAAATAAACTACCTTGCTAACACCTTGCATACTAAGTTTATGCCTATGGCATTTTTAGAAGCAGAGTTACAAACCTCTGGGAATATAAATGTAATGGAAATCCTGACAGCTTTCTATCTTTAACTAAGAGAATGCTGTCAATGTTAGATGGCATTCTCCAGGTAATACTGATGAGGTCAGCTCTGTAGAGCAAACTAATTGCAAGATGTATTTCTGCTGACAAATTATAAACTGTGCTTACACATGCTATACAAATATAATGTAGTTCAGAGAACTAGATGGGCGCAGAACAATCAGTAAAAGTCATTACTTATATTGAATAAATTGAAAATTGCTGTTCCTAGCACTTTTCAGACTTCTGATGTGAAATACAGACAGTATTTCATATTTATCCCTGTGAAAATACAATCTTCTTTGTGACTCTCTTAAAACTCATTTATATCAAAATCAAACAATTTTCAGACTAGAAAATGTTAAATATAGTGTATAATTTTATCAATTGTAATCATTTTTCATTTAATTACAGAAGAGGAAATTATGTTTGCTTAAATGAAATTCACAAGGAGGACAAAAATATTCTGTTGAGCCTATTTGTTTCATAGTTTTCTCAAAAACTAAAATTTTATTTTTTCTTTTTTAGTTTGGTTTGGGATTTTTTGATAAAGTAAATGTGGATGTTTAGGTTTTTCATGATCTTTCCACTTCTTACTCAGTGATTTAGGCAAAAAAATCAGGGAAAAAAGATAGCAAAGGTGATCTATACATTTAAAATCTAAGTCTTGATTACTTGAGAATAAACAACACCATGGCACATTGCATTTCTCTATAACTATCCTAAATAATAGAAAGTTATCATAGGTTTATTACACTATAAATGTAGACTAGTTTACTCTTTATAGTTTTAAATGAGAAAGAACTGTCATCTTCTTTCAAGTATGTGGAATGGATTTTTTTGGTTACTATTCACTCTGTTCCCTCAATCTACTGCAATAACTTTCAAACTTTTTTGACCGTGAGTATGAAATTACTTTTACCATAAGTGCCAGTATACACTCTTGTATCTGGATGAAACAAAATTATCATATACAATTCTTATACTTCTGTGTGCAATATATTCTGTTATATACTACTTAATTTCATTCTATCTTTATTATTCTCATATTAAAAATACTATTTGTGATATGTTAAATCCATCTCACAACGTGAGACTTCACTTTTGAAAAGCAACGATCCATAAGTTATGTAGAACGATCCTTGCCAGGAATGCTCTGATATATGGAGAAAAGAGATAATAAGTTCTTTCTCTGAAGTAAATGAAAACTAAATCTATAATTTGCACCCATAAATACCTTAAACAAGAGTATATGAATCTACTAGGTAGCTCACAAATAGCGTTCATTCATTGTTTTTTTCCAGTGAAAAACCAAGGAGTTTGATACAAGAGTTTATTGGTTTTTTCCACAAATTTATTTGCATAGAATTTGTGTTTTATAATCCTTACACCATAATTTTCATACATTAATTTGACTTCCATTTCAAGAAGTGTGGCTAGAAAGGCTATCTTAATCAAATCCTCTCTTAAAAATAGCTGAAAATGTAGATTAGATGTTCAAATAAAAAAAAATCAAAGAGCTAATAACATGATAAACACCAGCCTAAAATCAAAGTAAAACAGTATCTCAGATGTTGAGCAGAGGAATTAAACTTGTTTGTTCTGTGAGCATTTGTCCAATTGATGAACTTCATCTTTGTATTTGAAAGAACTGTGTGCAGAGCACTAGAAGTGGGGAGATCAAAGTCAATATACAGGTCCATCTGAGCAAGAATTCTAATAGGCTGCTCTCTGACCCATAAAGTTAGGAGACAAAGGGCTACATTCACAGAATAAGAGGGAGGCAGTAATAAACCCACATCCTCCTTACTTTTAAAGGCTACAAGGAAGTCACAACATTGAGCAGTTCAAGCAAGGAAAATGGTTAGATAAAAAGATAAATAAACCATTAAGAAAACTTGCAGAGGACAAAAACATCCTACATGTAAAAAAGAAAATAACCAAAGTTAATAATTCATTTGATATGCTTATCTGCAGCTAATACATGGCTGAGCACCATTGGTTAAATAGAAATGGGTAAGGAGAAATTATCCAGAATGTAGCTCAAAGATACCAGTGGAAGAAAACAATTTGGTTTGGTATCAAAAATTCAAGGTTCAATGCATTTTAGAAAATACTCCATTCACTGATTAACAGATTAAAGAAGAAAAAATATGATTTCCCAATAATTTAATAAATTGTTAATAGTATTTGTTTAAGAAAATATTTGATTATACTTAAACATTCTTATTTGGGTGGAAAAAGAAGAAAATTTTTCTTAAAGTAATACAAGTGTCATGCACCAGGAGATGGTCTGCTCAGATTCTCCTTCAGGGTTGCACACATGACCCCAGTGACTGGAAATGCTATCAGCAGATCACTCCAACCATCAGTTACCGAAGAGTCTGCTCTAGTGAAGAGAGCTACCTAACCCAAGGGAATACTCCTATCCAGAGTGATGGCAGTAGGGCTATAATACTCTGGACAGTGAGCCCCATATGAGACAATTTTAATAGGAGATGTCTTTCCAGGGATTCTGAGTCACACAAGCTTTCTTGGGGTCACATTGCAGGCTGATGTCCACCTGTGCTCAATGCTATTTCTGCCAACTCTCCTCACACATGTTGATAACTGAGAATATCCTGAATGCCAAACTTTGTCTCATGAATTGCTTCTAGGGAACCAACCTATGATAATAGTCTATCGAATGAAACTACAATCTATCTAATAAAACCACAACCTATAGTAAATATCATGCTATATGGCAAAACACAGAAAAAGTAATCTTCAAAAATTTGGTAAAAAGAAATATGCTGTTGGAGATTGTATTAATGGCCTTAATTCTTCATTCTTTACTTTTTCCAAAACTTTGCCACTGAGATACCAATCCCTTCCACTAAAAGGGTGAAATTTATTTCCCTACTCCTAGATCTCAGATGTGGCCATGTGACTTGTTCTAACCAACAGAAAAAGACAGAAATGATGGTATGCATGTTGCAAACCTACATCTTTGAAGCCCTATAGGTATACTTTACTCATCATTATCACTTTTAATCATCTTTGCGATAAAGAATCTTGACAGTTTCATAAGGCAAAGAATAATGTGCTAAGTTAGAGAAATAATAAAAACAAACATAATTATTTGTAAATAAATATATATATATAAAAATGCATTTAAAAAATTTGCTAAAGCACTTTATATAATTTTTATATTTGGCATAGAGAAAAATAAAAGCATTGCAGCATCTAGGCAATAAAGTGTCAAAAGGACAATGTAGGATATTTCATTACTGAAGTGTATATGTATATATATAATATGTATGTGGTAGAATATCAAATAGTATAAAGAATAACTTTCAAATTCAGTGACATGTTTAAAAAGTTTTCTGGACACCAAAAAATACAAAAATTATACCCATACATACCAGCAGTATGTTAAACTTAAGCAATGTTAATATGTTAAATATTAAATTTTGAGGAAAAAACATTATTTTTAGCAGCACAAAAATTGAGATATAGTTTGGTATGCATTTCATAACGTTTCAAAAGTATCCCATAAAAATATAAAAACATTTTTATGATTAAAGATGAATCAAAACATGGAAACTTATAAAATACTCATGAACTGGAGGATTCCACATTGACAATTTATATTCTCTCCAAATTAAAGTGTAAATTCAATGCAATCCCAATAAAAATTCAAAGAGAATTTTGACTAGTTGATAAAACAATTTTATAGAACAACAAAGGGCCCCAAAAGAGTCAAGCATTGCTTTAAAAAAAATTGTGAGATGAGGAAACTTGCTCTGTAAGGTATCAAGATATTATGAAAGTGTGATGTTGCTACAGGTAAAACACATAGACCAGTGGAAGAGAATAACAACTCCGAAACAGCGATGCTTAAATGGGCACTATAAATATGATAAAAGGAGCATTACAGCTAAGTGGAGGAATGAACATTTCAGTTAGTTGTGTTGGAATCATAATATAATATTGATCAAAAAATGGATTACTTTTCACTTTACATAAAAAGAAATTCCATGTTCAAAGTGCCTAACTATAAAAGAAAAAATATAAAGATTTAAAGGTGATATAGAAAAATATCTTCATTTCGTATTCATGAATCTATTTAATAAGGCACAGGAAATACTAACCACAAAAATAATTTGTTAAAGTAACTGAAATGAATGGCATTAACATTCAAAAGAAAGAAGGTGAAAAGGCAAACCACAGAAGGAAAACATTATTTTAACACATATCATGGGCAAAGAATTAGTTTCCAAATATGTAAAATAAAATTGACAAGTCAAAAATAATTACACAGTGAAAAAATTTGGCAAAAGAATTGAAAAAGCACTTCACTAAAGAGGAAATCCAAATGGCCAATATATATAGGAAAAGCGCTCAACTTCTTCAGTAATCACTGAAATGTAAAACCAATTCATGAGATACCTCTACACAGTCACCAAGCTGGGCGAAATTTTAAAGTCTCAGAATACCAAGTGTTGGTGGGAATGTGTAGTAATAGAAAGTCTCATCCAGTTGTTGGTGAGAGCAGAAACTGGTAAAGTCACTCTAAAAAATCAGGTATTAATATCAAATCAAAATGAACTTTTATCCAGGAGAATTGAAAACATGTTCACATAAAAACTTGTACAAGAGTGCTCATAGCAACACTATTTATACCAGCCAAAAAGTGGAAATAATCCAAATAGTCATCAATTAATAAATGGATTAAACAAAACTGGCATATCTACACAAAAAATTATTATTCAGCTATAAGAAGAATGAAGTACTGACACATGAATAGATGAATCTTGAAAGTACTATGCTCAGTAAAAGAAGTCAGACACATGAGTCCACATGCTGCATGACTCCATTTATATGAAATTTTCAGAATAGGCAAATCTACAGAGACAGAGAACAGATTAGAAGTTACCTAAAGCTAGCAGTGGGATAAGAGGATTGTGGTTAAGATAACTAAAGCATATGAGTTTGTTTGGGGGTGATGAATATATTCTAAAATTGATCATAGTAATAGTTGCACAACATTGTACCTATTTAAAACCAGTAATGTTTACACTACAAATGATGAATTTTATGATGTATAAATTTTTAATAAAAAGGAAATTTTAGCATTCCCTAAAACCCTGCAATTCTATTCTTATATACATATATATATATATATATACACACACTGCATATATACATAAATGTACATGGATATTATTAGATACTTTATGCATCTCCTCTATATTAACTGTAGAGTGCTAACAAAATAACTCATAATAGCTAAAAAAATTTTAAAAAGATGTTTATCAAGAATGAATGGATTAACATATTTTGGTAAATTCATACAATTAGTCTATACTGCAACAAACATGATTCCACTACAACATATGGATGAATCTCACAAATATACTATTGAGTGAAACAAGAAAAACACACAAAAATACCTCTTGTATTATTTCATTTCTATTATGTTTCAAGACTAGCACAACTGAACTCTAAATTTTAGAGATGCATATGGAGGTAGTAAAATCTATACGGTAAGGCAAACATCAATTATCACAAAGGTCATGAAAGGAGAGATTACTTCTTTGGAGAAAGAAAGGGCTTTCAAAAGTGCCAAGGCATATAATGATATTCTAAGACATTGGTAATGGTCTATTTGTTTACTTCGAAGACTGTTACAGTCATAACTATTCTTCTAATCACCTGTATCTATTTTTTTCTACTCATAGTTATTTATTATATAAAGTAGAGTAACTCAGATTTTTAGTGTGCAGCACAATTGATCAAATGAATATTAAAGCACCTTGAATATTAATTCTGTGGTTACAGATAAATTTTAGCAAATTTGCAAATACAGAATTTGTGATTAATAAGACTAGACTGTATATGTGTATAAATATATAATATATACAGTTTGATGTAGTCCCACTTGTTGATTTTGTCTTTGTTGCTTGTGCTTTTGGTGTCATATCCAAAAAATTATTAAGATCAATGTCAAGGAGATTTTACCCTGTGTATTCATCCAGAAATTGTAAAGTACCATGTCATTTATTTACATCTTTAATCCATTCCAAGTTAATTTTTCTGGATTGTGTAAGACAGGGGTCTAACTTAACTTTTCTGCATGTTGTTATTCAATTTCTCAATACTGTTTTTTGACAAGACCATCATTCCCTCATAGAATGTTCTTGTGGCTCCCTTGTGAGTATTATTAGTCGACTATATGTAGGAGTGTATTTCTGGTCTCTCTATTCTGTTCCATTGGACTATGTGCCTATTTTTATGACAGCACCATATTGCTTTAATTACTATAGTTTTGTAGTATAGTTTGAAATCAGGAAGTGTGATGCCTTCATCTCTGTTCTTCTTTCTCAGGATTGCTTCGGTTATTTGCAGTCTTTGTGGTTCTATACAAATTTTAGGATTGTTCTATTTCTTGAAGATTTTGTTACACATACACACACACACACACACAAACACACAATGGAATATTATTCAGTCATAAGAAAGAAGGAAATCCTGGCATATGTAACAACATGGATGGACCCTGAGGGTATTATACTAAGTGAGATAACTCAGACAGAGAAAGACAAATACTGTATGATATCACTTATATGTGGTGTCTAAAAAAGCCAAACTCCATAGAAACAGAGAGTAGAATGATGGTTACCAGGGCCTAGGGGTTGGGGGGATTGGGAAGATGTTATTTATGGGTACAAACTTGCAACTAGTAGACAAATAGATCCTGGAGATGTAATGCACAGCACATTGATTATAGTTGAATTTAAAATTTTTATACTTCTTCACATATTCATAACTTTCAAACAGGTAGTTATCCCTGTAATAAGGACAAAGTAAATGATTCTTTGTGTATTAAAATATTTCATATTTAAGTAAGTTTACTCCAAGTCATTTGGCTTACCTTCTAGATATTTTCTCACCTCAATGCAATCAGAAAAGCATTCATATTGCAAATCAGTTATAGCTATTTCCCCTTTTACATGATCTAAATTGAGAAAATAAATATTAAAGTATTTTCCTAATGTGTAAAGAAATGTCAAAATGTAAGAATTCATATAGATATCCAGTTTATATTTTAGATTTAATATGTTTAGTCAGCTATGGTGTAATCTTCAATAAAAAGCCAATGTAACTATGCTCCCTTAAGATTTTCTTAACTGACATTTAAATGTCCATGTATTAGAATATTTCTAAGAAGATCAAAACCAATAGAACAGTATGTACTACAAATATTTTAGTTTGTGTCAAGTTTAATAATTATTTTAAATGATCTATTTATAATATTAATCATTTTATTTTCATTTAAATATATGAGTTAATATAATTTATATTATAGAGATTAAAATATCTATATAATTAAAATATAAATTTATATTTATATTTGGAAATCCTTTATTTGAATACTACGTCTATGACTTAGAATGAGTTAATCTTTACTAGTTTAGATCTTTTTTTATCACAATAAATACATTCCTTGCAGTATTCTATTAAAAAAATCAATGATTCATTAAGATTAAACATATAAAATTTTATCAAAATGACTAGGTATCAAAAATGCTAGCTCTTACGTTATTTATAACTAACATTGAAAATATAAATAAAATAATCATGTTATTTATTTCTACTAAGCTGGCTCCACCTATATGATTATATCATATAATTATGAAAATGGTGAGTCCCTTGACTGAGGTTATTTAGCATATTGGAGGGAAGTAGATTTTGAAATATGGAAACCTTTCTGTAGTCAAATTTTGATTATGGATCTTTAGTTCTCAATCAGGCTGACACGGACCTAGAAGCCATTCCCAATTTTAGATAAGACCACAGAGCTTTGTACTTCCTTATTCTTATACAGAGTTGTCACCAGGCTTAATAAGAGAAATGAGACTTTAATCAGACTATGTGAAATATTATGATAGATTCACATTTTTCATCTTGAATACTAAAGTGTGATTTTCTTAGAAATTTTAGAGATGAGAGAAGCTAGAGATTTGAAATCCTTTTTTGTATTTTACTAGGATAGAACTACTCATTACACCAGTATCTGATAGGAAAATTACCCCATCAGTGGTAACTTACTAAAAATGGAATCAATTATCCATTTTAGAAAACAATGAATAATTGTGATGATTCAAGGGGTTCTTTTATAAAGCTTTGTCAGTTATAATCTTAAATAAAAAGTTAAATTGAAACTCAGATTAACATGTTGGGCACATATTTGGTACATATGTCATGTTGGGTAGGTGAAGCCTAAGAAGTCATAATTTTGGTTGTTAAAGGATTCCATAATTGTATTGCTTTGAAAGTGGGCACATATATTAAATATAGATTTTGGAAAAAATAAACTAGTGTGAAAGCTTTACTGAATCTACAGAGAAAGACAAATACTGTATTTACTCTATTTTTCCTCTTCCTTTATTATTTTTACTATTTGTAAAATAATACTATACTATACACACACACATATATATGTGTATATACATATGCATGTATCTTACTGGTTCTACTTACCTATTGATGGTTGAACCCTGTCTGACATAGTGATGTACTATATGACAGGCTTTGTGTAAGGAGGAGGAGAAAATGAGAAGTGAGTTCTTGAGTTAAAGGTGCCAAGAGATAGGTGATGGTGTCAGAGTTTTGGCAGTCTCTGTGAGGCTGAAGAAATTTGGAAAAGGTGATAACAGATTCAGCAGTAGCTTGGAAAGGTAGGAAGTAAAAGTCAGGACTGATGAGCACGAAGATTATGGAGGTTGTTCAGTTTTTGATAATGTTATCAGGCAGTGAAAGTGGGTGAGTTTAAGATATTGAAAGTGACATAAAGTAGTTGGGAATCCAACTGAAAAGACCCTATGTAATGAGGAAATACTGAAATACTGAAATGAAGGAGACTCTGATCCATGACATAAGCCATCAAAAGAGCTACGGTATTTGAAGGAAGCAAGGAGGGAAATGGTCCGGAAATGACAAAGAAAAACAAAAAACATTTAAATTTATGTATATATTTAACTTTTTTAACATATGTCTCATGTAGCTCTTGTGCAAAGTTGAATGGCTAAAAACAAACAAACAAAGCAGGATTTGTGAGATCTCTAGGGACCTTAGGAATACAGGAAAGAAGTACCCTCAGTAGAAAATGAAGTTTCTTCTAGAGCATGAAGGTTATGCGGAAACACATAGTAAAGGTCAGGAATATACAAAATGTTAAATATGATGAAACGTTCCAGGGGGAACAGTGGAGGTGTTGAATGATCATAAGAGGTGGGGAACTGGGTCAGCTTTCCATGCTTTGCATATGAAGTCTAGATGACTGTAAACTACCTGGGATAACTGAGCTTCTGGTAATGAAAACAGTTCTCAACAGATTTCTACAGTATTATTGGACTAGGTTCATTCATTTTTACGGAATCTTAGTCTTTGTGGATGATTGGAGAAGAATGATTTCTGATCAGAAGCAAATTAAATTATATAGACATGCCTCAGTTTCTGCTGATGGCCGTTCAGACAAGACCTGACCATATTTATATTCCTATTAAAATTCTTTTTAAAAGTGAAAAATAAAAGCCCAAATAGAGATGAACTGAGAGTAAGTAGGTGGAATGGGGAGTATTAAAACACACATATACCCTACATGGTATCATCTAATCCAGTTATTTTCTTGCCTAAGAAATATACTTTGGAGTATATTTATATCTCTAGTGAAATGCACAAAATACTTCAGGTGTTTCAAACACGCTTTTGAAATGATAGAATCTTACCTCAAATAAAGTATGTCCACCTGCTTTTAAAGCAAAAAACTGTTATATTTAGCATTAAATTAGTTTGATGGATACTCTCAGAAGCATTTTCAAACTTTAACCAAATTAGATACAAGTTTCAATGTTTCTAAAAGTTATAAATGGAATGCTTTAGGCATATACTTTTTGCAGTCACTTTTTTGAGCAAGGAAGTTGAGACTATACGGTATGCTGATTTGTTTCTGCTTTTTCTACAAGGTTGAAGAAAATAAGGGAACAGAATTAACACATATTATACTCTATCATCAAAACAATCTTGAATTAGAGGACTTTCTATATCATAGAAAGAACATTCAGTACTCAATCAATATTTATTTGTTGTCCACGGATAAGGCTCTGTCCACTATCCTAAAGATAAAAAGGATTAATAAAATATATTTAATGAATTTGTTAATTTGCTTACATGCTAAAATACTTAATTTTGGGAAGATTCTTATTACTGAAATGCTGAAAAAAGTTTGAAGAAGGAGAAATTGCCTTCAGGGGAAGCAGAGAAAAATCAAAATTATACTAACATTTAACCAAAACTAGAGAGAGAGGTATGTGAGAAAGAGTAAGTAAAGGAACAAGAAAAAAATAAGAAAAAGCTACTAGAATAACAACAAGATGAAAAATGTCAAGGGAAATAACAAGAATGAAAAGAAAAATAGCGCGTGAAGAAGAAATAGAAAAACAGAATCAAGAAGACCAGGAACAAGCAAGAAAAAGAACAAGCAAGGAAAAGAACAAATATAACAAATATAACAAGCATAACAAAAAGAGCAGGGTCTGAAAGGGGAAAAGAGAAGAAGATGACACAGAAGAAATAATAAAGTAATAGTAGAGGAACCTGAAAAATACTGCCTTGGCTGGTGAATGTCAAAAGTAACAAACATGTAACATTGGTAGTATATATCCTGGTTATGATTATTTCTATGGCTAGAATGACTGCTGTTTAGTATGTATGCAAGGGTAATTTATTTTAATATATCTGGTCATTGGTTGTCTTTTGATATTTTTAAAATATTTTACAAAGTTAGTAAAAATAAACTTGAACTAAACTCTGTTAAAATAGATTTCTCTATTTTTCTATCTTGCTCAGGAAAATTTTCCTTTAAAGTCATCATATTGAGTAAAGTTTATATTGTGAATAGACTTAGAAGAGATTTCTTTAAAGATAAGTCTGGCTGTTTTTTAAACTATATTTAATATAAATTAATCTAAGAATTTAAATTTATGTATATATTTAACTTATTTAAAAATGCTAAAAATTAAGAGCATATAATTTGATGATATGAGTTCAAAATAGAGATTGTTATTAACTGTGAATCACAGCAGTTCTAAACTGAAAGGAATGCAAGAAAATTCTATATGGTAGGGATTGCTCATTATGCAGATTTGCACTACAATACTGTCACAAACCTCATGAGAGTATATAAATTTAAGGTATTCAAAATTAAATACCATTTAAAATTCAGTTCTTCAGCCCCACCAGCTACATTTTTATTGAATGACTTGTGTATAATAGAGAGTGTTTTTTTTGTGAAATTGGATGAGAAAGAGGTTAGCATATTACATTCTCTATAATTAATCCTTCGTGCAAAAGATAGATGAAATTTTTCTAAACTTCAGAGAGTTTATTTTGAGAGTTTCAACTTCTTCACAACTAAGTGCAAACTCAGATTAATAACAAGACCTAAGTGGATTTCAGTCATTTGTTGAAAAAAACCAGCTGCATTTCCCTGGACTGTCTTTTGGATCCCTAGTTGAATCTTGGTGAATTGAAACTCTTGAGCACATAAATTAAGGTGTCTAAGGGAGTTCTCCAGAAGCCCCCTGTTACCCATTGCAGCCAAATGTTCACTAGTTTCTGTTAAAGAAAAAAAATCAAAGTTGAGAAACAAGTAACTCTATTTATTGATGTATTGTTGTAGATGAAAATAGAGAAGATAGATTAGGCATAGTTATTTTGATTCAATTTAATCTGCTGATATTCCAGATACTGTACTAAACTCTGGGGATATAAAAATAAAAAGTCATGTAACAGTATTCAAGAAACTTTCTGCCTTAAGCAGTGGTTTTTGACCAGTATAACAAAGCATGACACAGCATAATAGTGTTTCCTAAATCCTTTCCAGCTATGTGCCAAATTTTGATGGATGTATAACATGTATTTTCATTTTAAATGCTATACACCTCTTTTTATGGCCACATCTGTCAGGCTGAATGCTACACTGTTTGTAGAGCAAGGTACAACTTGCTTTGTGTCAGAGGTAAGAGATGAAGCATAAAATTAAATGAATGTCAAAGAAAGTGTTTTCTGGAACATGCAAGAAACTTGGCCTCATGAGAACCTAAGAGAGTTTATTCAGGGCAGTAAACATTTCTCTTTAAAAACAACATGGTGTTGAATGGCAAACATTAAATAGTGCAGTAACTGTGGATTCTTTTATAGACACTCTGAGACATTGTTATATTGCACAGTTTTTGTTATATTATTACTGACTTGTGGGTAGTATTGTCTTCAGTCTTAATTCTGTCAAGCCTAGCTGCCAAAATTTCTTGTGCAGTATTTACAATTCATAAATATAAAAGCAGTAGGAAGCACGGACATATAAACACAAGTTTAAAATGCAATTTAATAGATACATGCATGTATGTATGAGATAGTAGTCCTAAGATTTCAGAGAAAGTGCCATAAAGGAGGGAACATCAACAAATAGCAAAAAGAAATTTCTTGCAAAATAGGTGGTAAACTGTTGAAAATGAAACTGACAACCAGTATTGGTTCTACCTGAAATTAATCTGGAATGTGGGGGTACTTGGGCTGTGAGATACAAGACTGGGGAGGTGAGCATAAGGCAGACCTTAAGAAACCATGATTGTCACACCAAGGAATTCTATCTGTCTGAAGAGACGATTAAGGAATTTTAATTAAAAAAGGAATATGCATCATAACATAGTCGGTAGACAAAGCAAAACAGAGATTTTGAAGTGAGGGTTTGAAACAGCTTATGGAGTAAACAAAAAGTTATTTGATGTAATATATTGAAAAGATAGAAAGCATTATGATTTTAATAAAGTTTTTAGAAAGTTCCTGCAATTAACAATAAAATTATTTGAAACTTTTGTCTTCTAAGGATTAGTAAAGTCATATTGCAGACTATAGTAGATTATAAAATCATGTTAGGAAAGACAGCCAAACAGCAAAGTCACATTAGAGTAGGCAGGAAGTTGAATGGAGATGGCTTCAGTTCACAGTGTACACCCACTTCCCGCTTCCCCAGTAGTCATTCTAAAGACTGACCCGAGGAGTAGACCGTTTATATCTGGGAACATATCCAATCCCACACTTTACCACCACTTGAGGTGCCTCAGTGGTGTCTTAAGTTTTGAGAAAGATTGTATCACCTCCCTAAGGGTCATGTTTTCCTGTCTTTTTGCTTGATGACCATTTGTTAAAACATTTGATGGTAGAGCAGCTACACAGAAGCATTTATGATAATGAGTTCACACATCTAAATAGTGTAAAACAGATTAAACATAAGACAATTATCAGAGTTCACAGTCTGCTTCTGAACCAGTAGCCAGGAGTGCTCAAACTAAACAAGAAAATAGATTCGGTTTCCAATCCAAAGTGTCCTCAGAGCCTGATATAGTTATGTTAGCCAAATTACCTAATTAAAAAGCATTTGCTTTTTTCTTAGATCTTTTTATTAATATTAAAGAGCCTAGACAGGACTGCATGGAGGTAAGCATGTCATTCTTCCGCTAAAACAGCACATGGTCTTTGCCAAGAGGCCGACGTGCTATCTAAAGAATCTCTGCCTGTTCAACTTCATGGGCAAAGATGTTGTCAACTGGCCTTTCTCTTCTCTGACCTAATCACTTAGAATTTCCCCACATGCTGGGCATCTTGTAAAGCACAGAGTTAAGAGGTTTGGAGAGAGAAGAAAATAGTCTAGAACCACCCTGAGGAGTTAAGGTTTCAGTTCTGAAAATGAGGCCCATGACTAACAACTCATCTGGTAAGTGCTCATCAGCAATGGCGTGTCCCCAGGAAATCAAATTTTTAGTATCAGGTTAATAGACTTAAAACAAAAGAGAAGTAATACTTCTTGCTCAGAAGATCAATAAAAGAGAGATACTCTCCAAAGGTCCACCATCTACTCTCTAATCATCTTCTAAGTTTTATTTCTATGAAAGTATATTCGCCAAGTAGCTTTCAAAAAAAGCTAGCTCTAACAAAATCACTGAAATATTGTTTTACTGGAGATAGGAACCTCCTTTTCTAATAATGAAGTGACAGAAGAATTTAAATTTCTGGCTATTTAGCCTGTTGGAGTGTGTGCCACTTAGAGTTACCTAATAATTGAATCAGGTACCCAGAAAGCAAATTCGTCATAAGGAAATTGCACCAAGGTAAGCCTAGTGGTTCTCCCCCTAGAATGCTTACAAATCCAGCAGTTCATTTATTACATGCTTTAGCTAGTTCATGAATAAATTGTGTCTAGGTGTTAGACCCGTATCAAGGAATGACCAAGGATTCAAAAAGCAATATTAAGAAAGATTACAGACTGATAATTTTTTTGTCCCATGTATCTTGGGTAAAAGTTGTCTATATCTTATATAGCCAACTCCTTGACTCAAACATCTTGGGTAGAAATTGTCTCCTAATGGAAACTGATTCTAGATAGCTACTAAGAGTTTTCAGCTCAAGTTTGCTAGCAATGACCATCTTCCAGAGATCTGAGGGATGTTGAGGAAAGGCTGTCTGTATCTGTTGATAACAATAATGTTACATGAGTCTCCTGAAGTATTAGGCCATGTCTGCTTGCAAGAATGTGGAGTGTAGGATAGATGATATCACTGGCCTGTCATTAACTCAATGGGAAAGTCAAAGCATCCCAGTAGGAATTTCATAAAACCAATGGCAATAACTTCAGTCAAGAAAGTTTCAGAGTCTCTGAGTGTATGACTAATTTAATTTTCAGAATTCCGTTTGCTCCTTATGCCATTCCTTAAGAATGGGGTTATATGAACCACAAAGTTTCTGAATAGTGGTAGGTCTTTCCAACATGTTCTGATAAGAATCTCAATTATATGGGTGCTCCTGTCACTAGAGAGATAGAATTGCCCAATTTGGGGATATAAAATCAATATTTTGGTTTGTTTTTCATTTTTGTTTTGTTTGCTACCTTTGAGACAAAGTTCTTTGAAAAGAAAAGGCTACTTGAAAATAAGCAAACAATGACCATCACATATTCAAAATCCATATCAGGAGATAGCTATATGGAATCCAGTTGGAGACGTTCAAAGGAGTCTTAAGGTTTGGGCTCCTCTGTCACACCTTTACAGTTCACCAGGATTGTAGTGGTAGCAGATACACCAGAGACAAATTTAGGAGTTTCATGATAAATTTTCCCCAACAATGTTTATTACTTACTATGGCCAATTTTTCTTTGCTGTGGTGGTAATTACATGTAAAATTTTTGCAAGTCTCCATTTGAGGTCCTCCAGGACGATTTAACCTCCAGTCTTGAAGGTGCCAAACGATATTCTCATGCTTGTCATTCAGATTCTCCCATTGTCCCTTCTCCCGTCAGGAGACAATCATGAGCATTCTAAAACTGTCTCTCTATATGTCTCCAAAGATTTGGTCTCTTGGTATATTATCCTGAGGGTCATATTATTGTAGGCTGTCTGGGAAAAGGATCAGCCAGGGAATTTCTTTTAGCTACCATGTCTATTCCTTTTTGTATAAACTTCTACATTGACGATAAACACCATTACAGAAATTTCCTTAATCTCTTGATCATTCTTATTTGGGTCGCCACCAAAGTGAGAAAACTGTTATTTCCGACACTTTCCAAAATCATGGATGACTCCAAAAGAATATCAACCATCAATATAGTTAACAGTACATACTCCAAGGAGCTTGACTTAGCTCAGTCATCTTGGCAGATTTTCCTATGATAAGGGATTACAGCTTATCCCACTTTATACTCTCCTTTTTTATTTTTAAGGTATAACCCATCCATAAATAAGATTTTTTTCTTCATTTTACTGAAGGGACTTCTATTAAGCCTGAGTGTTTTTGTTGTTGTTGTTGCTGGTGTGTGTGTGTGTGTGTGTGTGTGTATGTTTAATCTAGGAGAATAGTAGTAAAATAACCTCCTCTTCTATCAGGCTTTGATTGTTGGTTTTAACATTTTTTTTTAGCTTCAAGTTAAAAAAGTATAGTGCTTTATTTAGCTTCTGGTATTAAAGTGGGAAACTTACACCTACAAGTTATCTAGCACGTTCTTGAGATATTCAGTCTGGACTTTAGATACAGTTTATGTGTCAGTTCATGTCCAAATTAAATACAACCACATTTGGAATAGAGGAGTCCTCAGGGATTTCAAGGAAGAGATCATCAGGATAGCATTTAAGATGGCAATTAATATGGCAAACGTATACCATAAGTTGTTCCCCGTTAAGTTACTGCTGTGTCATAGCAGAGGGGGAAAGAAGGCTCCCTGGTTAAGGTGTGACCATAAGGCTATAGTCCATGGCATAGGGGAAGTGTGAGAATGACTGGAGGTAACTACCACCAGAGTAGTTTGTTGACTCCATGAAGCATTTGTGTAACAACTGTAAGCTTAAGGTCAATACTGTAGCACCCACATCACTTAAATTTTTTGCAAAGTTGTTCTTTAGCATATACAAAAATTTCTCATTCAGAATTTAAGGGCAAAATGGGAAGCTGACTCTTAGATTTCTCGTTAGTACCTTCACTGATTACTTCATTTTTTCCCCTTCATTTTCTTAATTCAAGTAGGCCAATTTTTTTTCCCCTAATATCCTTTTTCTTTAGAGTATCTACAACTATCTTTCTCAAGAGACTTTCTGCTCTGGTGTTTAATGCCTGGGGTAGGAGCAGCTAGTTGTTTTATCTGAAAGGCCATCAATTTCTTCTCAGTCTTACTCTGTTCTCGTACTAAGGCTTTTTGAAAATGTTCAATGATGTTGGAGATCTTGCAAATACTAAGCTTTATTTACAATAACAATCTAAAAATCATATTATTTTAGCACATAGACATAATTTTAGAAAGTGTTATAAATTCTGGTCTAGAGCTACAAGGATTTATTTCCTCATTATTTTTTACATTCAAAATTGTACTTTGACAGACCAATAACGCTGTCCCTTAACAAGCTATGATTACATCTGTATCCATGATATATTACAATGTTTTTAAAACTGTGTATCCACACTTATTGTTGTCAAAACAACATAGAGGTTCGTTTTAAATTTAAATAATCAACTAAAAATAATAGAACAAGTTATAGTAAAATATGTTCAGAAAAAAAAATGTCTGGGAGTCAAAATACGTATTAAAAATATCTAATTTTGTTCCTATAAGTGGTATAGAAGGGATCAATTTAAAAGTGAGATTACGATTTTAATATCTCAATAGGGTACTCTTGAAAGTAGAAGGGACCAATTGAAGGACATTGTACAATAGATGCATAGTCTACTTGTATAGGAAAAAAAATGTGAGGCAATAAAATAAAAATATGCTTTCATTAAAATGGCATAAGTTTCTCAAAACATATCGAAAGCTAAGGAAAGGCAAGATTCTGAGTAACCCATTTGTATGAATACATATTTATCCTCAGGGTTACTAGGACAATGATGGAATTGTCAACAATAGCCTTCTGTTTTGAAATCAGCTCAGATGGATTCTTTAGGGAAAATAAAACTGTAAACAACCACAACACATTCTTTAGGAGGCAAGGATGTACAATCTCACAGAATGCCAGATCAGGAAATTACAGCGGCCATTAGAACAATGTTACCACAGTAGCCTTCAGGGTTCTTCTTCACGATAGAAGAAAATGAAGGTAAGTTTGGAGGCTACACTTACTTTAAAGCTAAGCAAAATATTTTAACTAGGTTCTCTGTTAAAATCCCGCATATACTTCATCACTGGAATGCCAGAAACACAAAAATAAAAGGGAAATGAAAATTAAGTGGTTTAAAATATTGCTGGTCATACACAGAAGAGGAACATCTCAGTGAGAATTGAAGATAGGAGGTACACACTGTAAATTCGTTTAAAACAAGAATAATTCAATGTTATCCTTTAAAAAATTGCACTATTCTGCCTCTCAAATATTGCATCCATATGTGTATCTATGTTTCTGTGTATTATGTAGGTATGGATGTATGCACGTATGTACGTATGTACATATTTATCTATCTCTATATTTTGGAAGAACGCTTCTCCATGGATATCTTACACATTGTACACATGTGACAGCCCTTCATTCTAAACTTACTTTTCAAGAATGTCTGCATAGAACATAGCATTAAAGGTGGATTCTCCCTACTAAGCAAAGGGCATGTTTGCTCAAAGCCTTAAAAGAGAGTGTCTCCCTCAGGAGCATTGAGTGGACATGCTTATTGTCCATTTTAAACGTTTTAAGTTCCCTAAGTGCAGGATTCTCCTTCTGTAACTCAACCCCCTGGGTGCACAGGTATCATCTGGTTTTCTTTGTCACCTTGTGGAAATTGGGGCTTGCAGAACTGGAGCAAAAAATGCTCATACTCTGGTTACTGCCACTGCTGTGAATATACCCTTCTCATCTAGGAGTCTTGTATCTTCTGCCTGAATTCATGAAACTGTGGCAGGCTGATTTGTTTGCTTGCAAATAAGATCAAATCTTAGACCCTTAACAGTCTTAACATGTATTAGATATGGCATTGGATAACAGTTTTATGAGTATAACTGTTGTAATGATGGACTGATCGGCTTGCATTTGCTAGTGTTTTCAAACTTTGGGATATCGATGTGATAATCACAACATGCCTACTGGCTCTTTGCGTTTTCTATAAAAGAGAATGGATATCTAAGAGGATTCTGGACTTAATTCAACTTTGGAAATGCTAAAGTAACTACATTCAACCCAGGGTAGCTAGTCTCAAAGGATATACAAAGAAGCAGAGTTGCTTTTAACAGAAAAACTTCAGGGAGCCAAACTGGCATCATATTCTGTTGCTGTCTTAACCCAAAGGAAACATCACGCCATGAGTTGGCTACAGGCTTGTTGTTCAGATAAAAGTCTTAGGAGAATAACAGTTTGAAGAATGCTAGGAAAAAGCCTGGTTCTCAAGGTCCTATGGTGCCCTAACTCTCATAACACAGAACTATTTGAAGGAATGTTTGGGTTTCTTCTTTCCTCTGAGGAAGACAGGGAGAGAATGAGAGTGAGGAAGAGAATCTTATCTGCTAGAGAGAGGAAATGCCTGAATTTTAGGAACCATGTCAATCAAGAAGTAGGAGCTTTGCGTTTAAAAAATTAGCCCTGAAGACCAGCATGCCAAACCTTGCTTCATGGATTCTTGCACTCAGATGTGCAGCACAGCTACAAGTAAGCAGTTCAGCAAGAGCCTAGCCATGTCTCTGCTCATAAAGTGTCAATTTCTCAGTCTGAAATTGGATATAGTAAGTTAGGATTGGAAAGGCAACGAAGCTTCGGCTTGATGAAAAAAAGAGGAAATTCTGTGAAGACTTTAAATTCTTATTTATTAATTAAAATCAACTAGATGCTATAGGTTGATCCACAGTTGGACTTTGCTTTTGTTTTTCATTTGTAAAGAACCCAGAAAGGAGATGTGATCAACACATAACCAACCTACAACAAGGAGAACACAAAGGTCTTGCAATGTAGTTTACTTTATGCCAAATAAAATCTTCCTATGATTAAACTCTTGCTTGCACCATTCTGATGGGATCTCCATGATACACTCAGGTCAAAATTTCCAAATCACAAAATGATTGTACACTAATGTCCTGGGTAGATACCTTAAATTGTCCCTCCTATTCTTTAGGACAAAGGCCAGTTTCCATAGAAGGTTGCAGAAAATCTTTAGGTTACTGATGCCTATTCATTTTCTTAGGATCATTGTCCCTTCCCACTACATTACATGCCTTCCCCTTTCCAGCATCCTTCAAGAATCAGGGCAGTGTCTCTTCTCCAAGAACATACAATGCCCTTCTCCTCAATTCAGGTTGAGTAGTCTCCTGGTACACGGTCATAGCACTCAGTGTATTAAATTGCAAACATCTGTCTACTTCTCTGTTTCCTTCAGTGGACCGAATTCCATGAGGACAGGAAGTTTAACACTCATTAATTGTACTCCCTCTACATCCCAACCCTCAGCATATGGAAGCTGCTGAATAAATGCTTTTAGAATGATAGCACCTCCATGACGTGGCAACTGCATCATTGGACAGCTTTCTAAATCCTGAGGGAGTAGTGAGTACGGAGGGAAAGATTCCTGACATAGAACCTGTGGAAGATGGAGCCTGGAATCTATAGTTTAAAAAATTTCCCTAAGTGGTTACAATAACCCACCTGACTGAGAATCTCTTCCGTCCTATGATTTATTTAGCTTTTGATTTTAGGTACTAATTTTAATTTTATCAATCTCTCTCTCATCATTTTATACATAGATGATTATACTGGATGTTCCAAGTTAAACACTCTAAAATTCTAACATTGTTCATACTGCAGTTTAACTATTTGAATTAACCTGGTCATAAGTTTTTCTTCTTCTAGATAACTAAAAATGCCTTCTTAAGATCACACTTTTATATTTCTCTGAGTGAAATCTTTGAAGTAACTAAGTACTTGTAAATCCCTGTCCAATTTGTATAGGTAAATTGTATTTATATAAGTTTGTTTTCTATTAGTCTGTTCATTTACTATCTCCATAGTAAAAAGGGGGAATTTAATATTTTTGAGGAAAAATGGTATGGATTATAAACATTTAAAACATACTAAAATTATATGTTATGCTATCAATTTTGTTACTTTCCAATGTTATTTAAAAAAAAATTTGTGTAAGCAATACCAGAAATTGTAGCTGTTTATTCCTTTCCCCAACTCCACCAAAAGTCGTCTCTTTAAATCCTTTAAAAAGCTCTGCTTAAAGCATTACTTTTCAAAGATGTTCAAGTACTGACTGTAGGGATGAGTATTTGATGAGCTATGCAAGGTATCTCAAATTAAAAAAAAAATGATGCAAATGAACTTATTACAAAACAGAAACAGACTCACAGACATAAAAACAAACTTATGGTTAACAAAGGGAAAAGGGAGGGGGATAGGGACAAATTCGGAGCTTCGGATTAGCAGATATATAGATAGATAACCAACAAGGTCCTACTGTATAGCATAGGGACCTATAGTCAATGTCTTATAATAACCTATAATGAAAAAGAATATGAAAAAGAATATATATACAGACATATATATAAAATTGAATCACTACACGGTATACCAGAAACTAACACATCGTAAGTCAACTGTACTTCAATTAAGAAAATCAAAAACTAAGAAACAGGAAAGGAGCTGTGGTTAGAGGAGAGTTGAATTTAGACTAAATGTTTTACTATGATAATACTTAAAGCACCTTGACCATCTTTGGATTATCAATAGTGAGAAGATTTAACAAACAGCAACACAATTCTTTGATACTATTGCCTTCAGGCTGCAGGGTCTCTTCCCCCTTTCCTTGAATCTGGGCAGCCTTGTGACTGCTTTGACCAATAGAGAATGGGGAAAGCGACTTTACATGACTTCTGAGACTGGGCCATAAAAGGGATGAAGCTTCTGTCTTGTTCTCTTGACTACTCTTGTTTGCGATCTGAACTAAGAAGACTGGCTATAATGAAGACTGTAAAGAAGCCAATCCACATGCAGACAGCACATTCAGACATTCTGTTGAAGGTCCCAGCTAAATTCATGGTTTCAGTCATTCCAGAGCAGATGGCAGTCATGTGAGTGAATAAATCTCTAGATGATTCCAGGCTCCATTCATCCAGTTACCTTAGCCTTGGAGTCTTTGCAGCTGAGATACAGACATGAGGAGAAGAGACAAGCCATCTCCTCTGTGATTAATTTCTCATCCACAGAGTATGCGAGCATGATACAATGCTTGTTTTGTGCCACTAAACTATGGGGTGGCTCAAAAATAAAAGTTACACTAGATATAGGGAGAAGTAAAATTCTAAGCATAAAATATACTATATCTATTAATAATATTGTGTATTATTATCCCTAACATTATCATTTTTGACTATAAGCAAATGTGAAAGTAATTACAAAATAAAAATAGAAGCACATATACTTTTCTTGTAATTTATATTTATAAAATAAACATAATAATGGTTAAGGGAAATATATAATTGTTTTAAGTAAAATATTAATTATGAAATATAAGGATGAATGTTCACAAATGTTTTATTATTTGTATGCTTTTTTTGCCTAGTTCCAAACTATTTCCAGTTCTGCCAGCTAGTTCAGAAATAAACTAATAGACATAGATTCTTGCTATTGAATGTATTCAGTTATTTTCTACAATCTAGTATAACCATTTACCATGCTAATGCCTGTCTTTCTAATAATCTAAGTTAATATAGGCAGAGAGCAGTTGTTTGCTGGTTCTTAGAATCACAGGTTTTCAGAGGCTAGTGAGAGAGATGTAAATGTTAAGCCGTTTGGAAAGATTCACAGAGCATTTCCCTAGAACTGAGTTTCTACAGGCTGATAATTACAACAGGACTATTTTTGCCTTGTATAATAAACTCATGTTTGTGCTCTCACTATAGGATCTTCAGTCTCTAGAAGACCTGAATCATATAACTTTGAATTAACCCCCTAGTGATTAGTTTATGGATTTGTATCCCAACCTCAGCTGGGTAAGTAGTGGAACTTGTAACATTTGCTCTGTTATGCCTCCAATGTCAAGATCCCAAACAAAGACAATAGACAAGGATTCCCAAGTGATGGGAAAACAAACAGGCACTATGTTTTCTCCAACTTTCAACATTGAGAGAGTTTCCAGAAAGTAGTGCAGGAAAAGAAAATTCAGTCAAGGCCGTATGGGCTATATGAATTAAGGAGAAAAAACTAAGAGTCTAAGGAGAAAAAGCCAAAAGTTGATTAATGGAGGGAGAGGTGAGAGCTGTAGTGTGAAGTCTAGAGATCTAGAGATGGCACCACCCAAGTAGTCACCAGAGCATTCATCAATGCAGGCATGTTGGTAATTACCTGGGGCTGGGGAAAGAACCACCTTTGAACATCAGAGATTATGTAATAATGCCTCAAGCCAGGATAGTGCTTATTCCCAACAGTTAGACTGAATATCTCATGATTCACTCACGAGAGTATAGAGAAGGATCCTGCCTCAGCGGTGGGGAACATTAAAGTTAGACTGAGCACTGTTCTGGTCCTGCCTAAAAATTCTTAAAGCAAGACTTGGGAGGATCAAGCTGTTTCCAAGTAACCTAGCTGTGTCACATAGGAAGGTTCAGGAATATTTCTAAGCAGATAAAAATATCCAGCTCCCAACATGGTAAATTTCATAATTTCTAGCATCCAGTAAGAAACTAGCAGGTATTCAAAAAGCAAAGAAGACACTTATGACCCAAAATAATATTAACAGAATTTAATCAATTGAAACTCAACCCAGACTGAAGTAAGTGTTATAACTGGGAGACTAGAATTTTTAGATGGTTATTTTACCTGTGTTCTATGTATTTAAAAAGTTAAGATGCTCAGAAGGTATTAAAAAAAAAAAAAAGTCTGTCTAAAACCTCCAAAGATGAAAATTACAAAGTCTAAGGTGAAATTTACACTGGATGGGATTAAAAGCAGCTTAGACATTACAAAAGAAAAGATAATTGAACCTGAAAGCATAGCTATGGAAAATATTCAAAATGAAACAAAGACAGCAAAGAGAATAACAAAATGAACAAAGAATTAGTGAGACATGGGACAACATCAAGAATCCAACATGCGTAATTGGAATCCTTAAAAGAGAGGAAAGAAAGAGATAAGAGAAAATTATGTTTGAAGAAATTATGGCTAAAGATTTCCTAAAGTTGTAGAAAACTAAAAATCCATAGATCCACGAAGCTCAACAAACCCCAAGCCCAGGGACTTCAAGAAAACTATAAATCACAGTGACAAAATCAGTGATAAAGAGAAAATTTTAAATGTAACTAAACTGGGTAAATCAGAACAAGATCGGTGGAATAAACCAATTTAAATACCCAGGGTGGGATATTGTAACATAGTCTGTAAATTGTCATCACAGAGGAAATTGATAAAAGATAAATGAGATCTTTTTGTAATTTCTTACAATGGTAGAGAAATCTACAATGATTTCAGAATATAAAGTTTTACTTAAAAAAAACTGAAACCAAAAAAAAAAGTGTAGAAAGGAATAATGTTTTACAATAGATTTTTTAATTCGAAACATTGTAAATTAAAGACAATAAAGCAATAGTCTGAAGTATTGAAAAAAATATGGCAACATAGAATTATATTTGAAAATGCCTTTCCTAAAAGAAAAGAAACATTCTAAATTTGACCACATGACATTAAAAATTACTTCTCTTTGAAAGACACTGTCTAGGACATAAAAGGACAAGCTATAGACTGGTAAATAATACTTAAAAATCTTATACCTGATTAAAGATTTGTGTCCAGAAGGTATAAGAATGACCAAAATTCATGAACAAGAAAACAAACAACATGATTTTAAAAATGGGCAAGTTATTTAAGCAGACATTACACCAAAGGAGAGGTATTTATGGAAAATAAGCACATGAAAGTATGTACAACATCATTATCTATTAGGGAAATGCAAATTAAAATAATTAGATACTAGAAAACATCTATTGGAATGGTTAAAATAAAAACGACTGATCGCACTAAATACTGGTGAAGATGCAGAGGAACTGGGACTTGATACACTTCTGGTGGGAATAAAAAAATGTTATAAATACTTTGGAAAAGTTTTGCAATTTTGTAAAAAGATAACTATATGCTTACCATATGATCCAGCCATTTTATTCATAGGATTTTTCCAAGAAAAAAAGTAGCATATGTTCATATAGGTTTGTACAAGAATTTCCATGGTAGCTTTATTTATAATATCCAACAACTGAAATTAATTCATATATTCTTCAACTGGTGAATGAATAAATATATGGTATATAAATACTACTCAGATATCAAAAAAATACATTTTTGATATCTATCTTAGACTGAACTGACAATGATTAAGCCACACCATCCCCCCACAAAAAATAAAGGGTATGTATGATTTCAGCTGTACAAATTTTTAGAGATTGTAAACTATAGAAACAGAAAGTATGTCAGGTGTTTGGGAAAAGGACACTGGAGAGAGAACTGGAAGGAGGAATTACAGACATGTGGAAACTTTGGGAGTAACGGATATGTTGATTATCTGGTTGTGGTGACGATTTTTCAGGTATGTGCACATATCAAACTTATGAATTTGCACACTTTATGTGCAGTCAATTATACAACAATAAAGCACTTTATAAAGTACAATATTCTCTTACAAATGGTAGATTTATCAGCTCAGTTTCTTTGGTTGCGTTGATTAGGTTTTATTCATTTATTAAACATCATGAATTCAAAATTCAAGATTCCAGAGAATCTATCTTATTACATTTATATTACTACTTTAAAATCTTTAACCTAATTGTTTTTCATTTTAAAAATTATATTTAACATTGAAAACAGGCCAGAAAAGTTTTCATTGTAAGGGGTTAAAAATGGTTTGTTAGTTGCAAATCAGTTTTATATGCTCCTGAAATCAATGAATTACAAAAGATTAAAAAAAAAATTTGCAGTACATTTTCTTAAATTTTTTTATGTTATTTAACTATAGTATTCCGAAGCTTTCTCCTATTTTCAAAGTTGTATTTCCTAATTAGTGAAGTCAAAAATCATTAGGAGGTTTGTATTGCACTGGCTTGTCTACCTCTACAGATATATTTCAGAGTATCAGAGAACTGTAATTTTTACACCTCTGACAACTACCATGACAATTACAATGCATTTGACTTCCATAGCTACACAATCACTCTTTAATTTTATAATTATAATACATGTATAGACAAATCAGAAAGAATCAGTTTATTATACACTATGTGATAGGCTGAATTTATTCAACCTATGTTCCTCTCTTATGAAAATGAGACCAAGAATGATTTTTGAAAGCTTTTCTTTGAATCATTTTAAGCAATTTATGATTTTTTTTTTCTGCGCAGAGCCTGTTTACCTTAGCCTATGTTAACAACCCTTTCTTCTTCCTTAAAAACAGCCTAATTACTGTAGGGGGGACTTTCATCAGCCTTCACGTATTGCATCTAGAAGTGCTGGAACAATAACTCAAGGCGACTGATTGACAGTGACTGCTACCAAATTAGCATTTCCATGGAAGCCAGCATCAGTTATCGTCAACAGACATTATCCTCGTCTGAGATTTTCTGAACTGCTTTTCAATACAGGCCAAATCACTCAGTATGCAATAAAACAAAAGAAACTTTCTCTGAATTCTGTATTAGGATAGAAGCAAGGATCTTGTGTTCTTTCAAGCCAATGTTCTTTAAATTGTAAGAGTTAAACAGAACAGATTCTTTCTGTTAGACATTACCTCTTGCAGTGGGATGATTTGAATTTAGCAATATTTAATAAATGACACATACATTGAATTGAGAAAATTTAAATTTTAAAGATGATTGACTAATGAATTGCCAGGACATCTATCATGAAAATAATAAATTGTGTTAGTGTTAGATCGGAGCAAATGTGAAATAGCAGTAAATAACAGCTTATTTTAAGGAACAAGAATGGATTTGTATTTTAAACATTATTGTAAGTCAAAACAAAAATGCATCGGTATTTAAATGCTGAGTCTGAAAGCTGAAAGAGAATTTAGATACCACCTAGTGAAAATCTCTGTATATAAATAGGAAACTAAAACCAGAGATGTTCATGACTTATACAGTGTTAAATCATCAAATATAAAGAAATCAGGACAAGAATCAGGACATCTAAACTTGTACCTTACTGTTCTTCTCATTTCAAAACACACACACACATTTTCATCAGTCTCCTCCATGTCAAATATTCTCTTCTATTTCTATTAGTTTGATAATAAACTTCAGGATTACCTAATTAAAATTTTGTGTCACTATTAATGTTTAGAACGTCCCAACTCCTGAAAATCAGCTCTGTATGATGGCTAACATCTCAATGACTGCTTTTTTCTTTTAACTCTGCATAGTACATAGTAATCCTGAAACCACTAAACACACATCATGCAGTTAATATCTGATGAATTAAGTGACCAAAGTTACAATCCAGTACAAAACAGAATTCTGAATCAAATACAATAATGGTTCTTGATAACTGACTGTAATTTTATGTATTATCTGAGATATTAATACTTTACACATTAATAGATACACTAACCTGAGTTATATTTAAATAAAGCTTAGGACTATTCTCTAAATATATATATATATTTATAAAATACATCATAAATTGAGTTCGTTTCCGAACCACTAAAAGTAGCTACAATATTTCTGCTGTGCACCTCATGTTATTTATAATGTAACAGAAGAAAATTTTTATTTGAGAAATTGTCTAGATTGATTGCTCCTTTTTTTTTTTACTGGATATTTCCAACTTGGATGATTAGATGTCTTAGTCTCACTTGGACATTGGCACTTTTATATTAAATTAATCATCTTTACTTGGAACTATTTCATTTTAACCTGTTTTGATAATTGGAAATTCCATTACCTCTACAACTATGTATAGAACTTCAGGGTTTTTTAAGGTCATTTTTTTCACTTACTGTTATAGTAACTTTCCTCAGTCACCAAGTCTTCAACAATCTCTCTAATATCATGTCATAACAAGTGAACAATTTTATCTTTTCACTTTAAAGGAAAATATATATAATTTTATCTATGTTATAATTTTATTAACTCTCTTACATAAATAACCATTATTGGAAATAAAGAAAATTAGGAGACATAGTTTTAATAGAATGGTGGAAATCTTTTTGGTATATTCTTTTGGTTTAATATTCTTAAAGTTGTCTCATTTTTTATCACTGCAGCTCCCATTTTTATGCCCATACTGTTAAAGGGAAAAGATAATTTTTATTCATAACTGACACTGCAAGTTCTTACTGCATCCAGGGTTTTCTAATGAGACTATCCATCCAGTATGGCTAAAATAATGCCGAAATATTTATGCTAGTACATAATCTAACTGGCATGATCTGATTTCCCTGATTTGAACATAAATAAATATGGCTAGTTCTCTTTTCATCTTGTAAGTAATTGCTAACTACTTATCTACTCCTTATAATAGGAAATCCACTATTGCTACCATAAATTGTCCAATAATTCTTGGATTTACTCAGTCAAAAGGAGTAAACCCGACTTGTATATATCAAGCAGGTGGGTCTTTATGTTGCTGTGACATTGGCAGTAAAAGTGGATCCAGCTCATTCTGATTTAATGCCTTCTGGTCTTCGGCTTCCTTCTTGCTCTTGCATCTCCAGATGTACTATTGTACGGATATATCACATTTTGGCTCACAAGTTTACCATCCTTAAATACAAGTTTAATGACAGTTGACTGAGTCAAAAAGCCAGAAAAAGAAAAGGCAATCCCAAAAGAATCAGAATATAGAAAACAAATAAATTATTGTAAAAATTAGTCAAAGAGAAACAGATAAATGAATGTGAGAGTGACACAAGGTATGAGAAATTGCAGCAGAAAACTGTGATTGATGTTTCAAAATGTTTTCCTACCACTCTTATTCCCTTTACTAACATGATAATTCCACTACAGATAATCTATTCTCCTTTTACTTGAATCCACTATGGCTCCTTTCATTCACCAAAGCAATTCTTGTCATAGAAAATCCTTTCCACTTCTACTATTGCTATGTTTTTTTAAGTATGCGGAAATTTTAGAAAACCTGAAGCCATATAACTTCTGCAAGAAAATATAGGCAGTTTACTCTTTGACATCGATCTAAGAAATATTTTTTTGGATATGTCTCCTCAGGCAAGGGAAACAAAAGCAAAAGTAAACAGATAGGACTACAGCAAAGGAGAAAAACTTTTGCACCCCAAGGAAACTATCAACAAAATGAAAAAGCTGCTGATTGTGATTGAATAGAAGATATTTGCAAACAATACATCTGATAATGGGTTAATATGCAAAATATACGGAGAACTCACACAACTCAACATCAAAAAAAAAAAAAAAGAAAAACCGCAAAACAAAAAACATACAACCAAATTAAAAAAATGGGCAGAGGATTTGAAAGACTTTATTTTTTTCCCAAAGAAGACATACAAATGGTCAACAGGCATATGAAAAGATGCTCAGCATCACTAATTATCAGGAAAATGAAAATTAATACCACAATGAGATATGACCTCTCAGAATGACTATTATCCAAAACAAATAACAACTGTTGGCAAGGATGTGAAGAAAAGGGAACCATCCCACACTGTTAGAACGTTAATTGGTGCAGTCACTATGGAAAACAGTATGGAGATTTCTCAAAAAGTTAAATATAGAATGCTGCAGCAATTCCACTCCAGAGTATTTATTGGAAGAAAACAAAAACACTAGTTACAAGAGATATATGCAACCCTATTGTTCATTGCAACATTATTTAGAAGAGTCAAGATATTGAAGCAACCTAAGGGTCTATCAATAGATGAATGGATAAAAGACCAAGAGAATGTGGTGTATACACACACACACACAGAAGACTATTACTCAGCTTATAAAAGAAGTGCAGTCTTGCCATTTATGGCAAAATGGATGGACCTAGAGGGTATTATGCTACGTGAAATAAGTCAGACAGCAAGACAAAGACTATATGATTTCACTTATATGTGGAATCTAAAAACAAAACAAATGAACAAACCACAACAAAGCAGAAATAAAGTCATAGATACAGAGAACAAACAGGTGAATGCCAGGGTGGGTGGGGAGTAGGGGAAAGAGGGAAATAGAGGGAGATTGAGAGGTACAAGTTTTCAGTTACAAAAGAAACGAGTCACAAGTATGAAACATACAGTGTGGTAAATATAGTCAATAATTACATATTATCTTTGTATGTTGACAGATGGTAATTAGACTTATTATGGTGATCATTTTGAAATGTACAGAAATATCAAATCACTATATTGTATACTAGGAACCAACACAGTGCTGTAGGTTCATTATACTTCAAAAACAAACAAACTTACAGAAAGAGAGATCAGATTTGTGGTTACCAAAGGTGGAGGTGGGGAGAGGGGGAATTGGATGAAGGTTATGAAAGGGTACAAACTTGCAGTTATAAGATAAACAAGCACTAGGGGTGTAACGTACATGATTAATGTAGTTAACACTGCTGTATGTTATATGTGAAAGATGTTAAAAGAGTAAATCCTAAGAGTTCTCATCACAGGAAAAACATTTTTTTGTCTATTTCTTTAATTTTGTATCTATAAGACATGATAGATGGTCGCTAAACTTATTGGGGTAATCGTTTCATTTGTAAATCAAGTCACTATGCTGTGCACCTTAAACTTATATAGTACTTTATGTTAATGATATCTCAGTAAAAGAGAAAAAATAGTAAACACTTTTATTTAAAGTTATTAGAAAATATTATATCATACCATGACTTGATAAAATTAAAAAATCCGAATATATTAAAACTTATTCAATTTAATGCAGTATTTAATTTTTCTAAGCGTTGAAAAGAAATATAAAAAACACTGGATGGAAAAGAAAAATAAGTAAAATCAACTCCCTGTGCTCAAGGAATTTATAATCCAATAAGGAAGTTAAGAAAAACACTTAAAAAATATACTACAATAATTATGTTTAAGGATGCCATGATTAAAAGAGCAACAAAATATCACCATTCAATAAAGAGGTAAATTATTTTTGCTTAAATAATTATGAAACAATTTACAATTTGAAGTAGCTTATGAATTTTAAAAAATGATTATCATGTACCAGACAAAGATCTCTTTTTAATGAAAAAGAAACAAGACATCTACCTAAAATTAGTGGGCATTAAAAGGACACTCTTAAGATAATACATTTAATTGGTCTTCCTCAAAAATGGAAAGCAAGATACATTACTTAGGATAAATATGAAAATATACTGTGACATATGCAAGTATTTTATGGGAAGTAAAACCATGATTTAATGGGAAATTAGCAATTTACCAAGAAGATATGATTATTACTGGTGATCTGGATGGCTTAAACAACTAATATTTATTTTTACCAACTTCTGGAGACTGGAAGTCCAAGACTAAGTTGGTTGGGTTTCTCTGGAGATTTCTCTCCTTGGCTAGCAGATGGCTGGCTGCCTTCTTGCTTTATCCTCATGTGGTCTTTTTCTGTGTGTGTGTGTATGTGTGTGTGTACGCGCGTGCATGTTTGTGTGTGTGCTCTCCAAGTGTCTCATCTTCTTATAATGAAACCAGTCTTATCGGATTCAGATTAGGGCCCTAAACTTATGGCCTTCTTTAAATTGAATTACCACCTTAAAGGCCCTGTCTCCGAATATAGCAACTCTGGGGATTTGGGATTTGAGCCTGTAAGTTTTAGGGAGACATAATTCAGACCATAACATATAATTCAAAGATATGGATTTTACTGTGAATAACTGTGGAATAAGGTATACTACACAGTTTCAAACAAATTAATGACATTACTCTCTTAAGATAAAAAGTTCTAACCAAGAGTATGTGAACACAAAGACTAGATCATTTCAGATCAACTATATATTCTTTAGTGGAAGTTTACTAAGCTATTATTTTGAGTAACTTATTAGATGTAGCACATCTGGGTTTCAGAAAGGCATTTCATAAGGTCTCACATAATGTCCTTGGGAACAAGAAGTCACTTTGTTGAAAGGCAGGGCATTTGGGCAGAGTTGTCAATGGTTGATCATGCTCAGAAACAGATATATTTACTGAAAAATCTGTCAAGAGAGAAGATAGATTCTAGCAGCATGCAACAGAGGTGTTCGTCCCAGCTCTGTTTTACATTTTTATCAATGACTTGGATGATTAAAATTGCAGACAACACAAAACTTGAAGTGATAGCTGTTATGTTGGATGACAGACATCAGATGCAAATAAGAGCAAAGGATATCAGATGTCCTGTGAGAGTTACATCTGAAAATCAACACAATCTATCAAAGCAGATTTATACAAAGTCACCTCAAAGGCAGGCAAGGTCCCAGTCTTTCTGAAGACTTACTTGTAATTTGGCTGAATGCATTATCTTATTTCAAAAAAAGAATATGTCAATCAAAGGTGTAAAATATCCACCATGGGAGTGTAGAAAAAGGAGAGTCACAGATGCAAACTTTGGCTGTTGCCATTCTAACCCTGGTCAGGGGAGAAAGAATCTTAGCCAATGAGGTTCAAAAATACATATTCCATTAGCAAGATGATTATTATTAATATTTTTGATAAACGTTGTTATCTTGGTACCAATAAATATGAGATTCATCTAACTGTGTTTGTCCTTATGCTCTTAAAACAGCTTTCTGATTCTGCTATTGTTTTTCATCATGGGTCTGCCTACAGGGAGAGAATAAACTACTAAAACTGAGTCAAAGACCCCTTCCTTTTAAGATTTCTAATTTTATTTTGAATAAGTAAATTGTTGTTATGGTTTATAGATCAATTTTAAGAACCTGATTAAATTATCAAACAAGTGAGTGTGGGATCCATTGTGAATGTAATTATACGATCAGTTTTCTGACCCTGCAAATATGAAAGTCAGGTCCTGAACCACAGTAACTTCATGAACATCAGGGACCAGTTAGCATCACAGAAGAATTCTATGAAACCCTGAAGTAGGAATAACACCAACCCTTCTTAAACTCTTTCAGAAAGAACTCTGAAGAAACAAATGAGGAAATACTCTTAAGCTCATTTTACAAGACCAACATTACCCTAATACTAAAACCAGACACTACAAGAAATGAAAGTTACAGGTCAATATATCTGATGAACATAGATGCAAAAATCTACAATACAATATTAACAAACTGAACTTAACAGTACATTAAAAGAATCATATACCATGATCAAGTAATATTTATCTTGGAGATAAAAGGATGATTCAACATTTACAAATAAATCAAAGTACACACCACATTAATGAAACAAGGAATAAATGCCATATGTTCATTTCAGTAGATGCAGAAAATGCAAATCAAAAGTCAACATTCATCCCTGATTGAAAATTCTTGAAAAACTGGGTATAGAGGTAACATGTCCCAACATAATAAAGACCACATATGCCAATTCCACAGCTAACGTTATATTCAATGGTTAAAAGCTAAAACTTTTCCTCTAAGATAAGGTAAAAGACAAAAATTCCCACCCTGCCAACTTTTATTCAACTATGTATTGAAATACCTAGCCAGAGAAATCTGTCAAGAAAAAAGAAATAAAAAGCTCCCAAATTGGAAAGGAAGAAGTAAAATTGTTTCCATTTGCAGATGACATAATATTTTCTATAAAAGCCCTAAAGATTCCACCAGAAAAACTATCAGAAGCATTAAACAAATTTAGCAAGTTGCCAGCATACAGAATCAATATAAAAATTAGTTGCTTCTATACAATAACAAAAAACTATTAGAGAAATTAAGAAAACAATCCCACTTACAATAGCACCAAAAAGACTAAATTAAAACCCTGAGAAATAAATTTAAACAAGGAGGTGAAAGATTTGTACACTGAAAACTGTAAGATATTAATGAAAGAAATAAAAAAGACACAAAGAAATGGAAAGATATGACCTGCTCATGGATTGGAAGAATACTCTTCAAATGCCCATACCACACAAAATGACCTACAGATTCAGTGAAATCCCTATCAAATTTCTAATGGTACTTTTTACAAAAGTTGAAAACACAATTCTAAAATTTACATGGAATCATTAAAGACCTCAAATAGCCAAAGCAATTTTGAGGAAGAAAAGCAAAGTGGGAGGCATCATATTTCCTAATTTCAAATTAAATTATAAATCTATAGTAATCAAAACATTAGGTATTGGCATAAAAGCAGACACATAGGTCAATGGAACAGAATAGAAAGCCCAGAAATAAAGCCATGCTTATATGTTCTATTAATTTTCAGCAAAAGAGCAGAGAATATACAATAGGGAAAGGACAGTCTCTTTAACAAACATGTTGGGAAAACATTAAAAAGAATGAAACTAAGCCTTTACATCGTACACAAAAATCAACTCAAAATAGGTTAAAAACTTGAATATTAAGATCTGAAACCAAAACACTCCTACAAGAAAACAAAGGAGATGAGCTCCTTGATACCAGTCTTGGCAATGACTTTCTGATGTGCCACCAAAAGTAAAGGCAACAAAAAGCCAAAATCAGTATGTGGGACTACATCAAAGAATCCTTCTGCATAGCAAAGGAAACCATCTACAAAATGAAAAGGCAACCTACAGAATAGGAGAAACTATTTGCCAATCATATGTCTGATAAGGGGTTATATCAAAAATATTTTTAAAACTCATACAACTCAATAGTGAGAAAAATAAAACATTAAAAATGGGCAGAGGAACTGAATAGAAATTTTTCCAGAGAAGATATACATGGCCAACAGGTACATGAAAAGATGTTCAACATCACTAATCAGGAAAATGCAAATCAAAGCTATGAGATAATCACCTTACCCCTGTTAGAATGGCTATCATCACAAGATAGATAACAAATATTGACAAGAATACAGAGAAAGGAGAACATTTGTGCTTTGTTGGTAGGGGTGTAAATTGATGCAGGCCCCACAGAAACCACGACGGAGGCTCCTCAAAAATTATAGATGGGGGGGTATAGCTCAGTAGTAAAGTGAGTGCTTAGCATGCATGAAGTCCTGGGTTCTATTCCCAGTATCTCCATTAAAAACAAACAAACAAGCAAAAAAACTAAAGATAGAACTTCTATATTATCCAGCAATCCCACTTTTGCATATATATTCAGAGGAAATAAAAACAGGGTATCAAAGCAGTATCTTCATTCCCATGTTCACAGAAGCATTATTCACAATAGCCAAGATACTGAAGTAAGTGCCCATCAATGCATTAATAAAGAAGATGTGAAATATGCATAATTACATAAAAATAGAATATTGTTTGGCCATGTAAAAGAAGGAAACCCTCCCATCTGTGACAGTGTGAATGGACCTTGAGGGTGTTACACTGAGTGAAATAAGTGAAAATAAAACAAGTACTACATGATTACTTACAAGGAGAATCTGGGGGGAAAATGTCAAACTAATTGAAACAGTAGAAAAGTGGATTCCAGGGGATGAGGGACGGGAGAAATAGGAAAGTATATGGTAAGATAAATTCTATATGTTGCTTTTTCATATTGTTGAGGCTTTCCTTCATGGTGCAGAAGGTTCGTGCTTTGATACAGTCCCACTCTTGACCGGGTAATGGATGTGTCAATTAATTAGATGGAGAACATCCTTTTACATTGTGTATGTGTATCACATCTCTGGGATGTACACTGTAAATATCTTACAACTTGATGTGTTAATTATACCTCAATGAAGGTGGAATTTAAAAAATAAAATCTTTTGAAGAATCATTTTTGTTTCAATTGAAAAGGATCAATTTCCAGTTTCTAACTCTTAACTCTATAGTTGATAACAATTTAAATTAATTCATTGTTTCTGTAAAGGGCTTTGCCTCACCCTTTATTTGAATGTTTTTTTATTATTATTATTATTATTATTATTATTATTATTACTACTACTACTACTACTACTACTACTACTACTACTACTACTATTATTATTATTTGTTAACCTAGGTGTAGAATTTTAAGTTTATAGCTATTTTCTCTGGTCACTATGAAAGTTTTCAGTGTTTTTTGTTGATGTGAATTCACATGTTAGCTTGTTATTAATTTGCACATAATTTATTGATTTTTCCTGATTGTTTTTAGGATGAATTTGTTTTCACACGTGTTGGATAGTTTTCAGATGTTTTGTTGTGGACTTTTTTATATATTCTGTCTACTTTGGGGTGTGTTTTCTGAATTTGAGGAGTAAGTGACTTTTACCAATTGTGGAAAACTCATTTTCTCACTGACTCTGCTTCTATGTTTCTATGTCAGCCTATCCTCCTGGTAATCAAAATAGGTCAATGATGAATATTTCCATTTTGGTTCTCCATGCTTCTTTACTGTTCTTTCATAGTTTCCTTCATTTTTATTTGTTTCTTGAATTCTGGGTAAATTATTCAGATTAGTCTTTCCTGTCTACTAATTTCTCTGGCTCTATTTAGGTTGTATTAATTCCATCTATTGAGTTTAAAAAAAAACTCCCTCTCTCAGACACAGATGTATGTATTTATAATTTCCCATATCTATACATGTTATGTATTAAATTGAATGTCTGTCAATATAATTTCTAGGAGCTCTGTGGTCCTTATTCAAATGTTGCTTAATCCTGTTAGTAGTCATTTATTTCTGGATCATATTTTCATTGTTTTCCTTTTGCATTTTAAATATAAATATTTTATAATCAAGCATTCAACAATTTTTATATGTGAAGCCCCCTAGGATTTAATTTTGTCTTTTGGAATTCTTAGATGCCTGCATTTAAGGTGAATTAGCCTGGGTAGCATTTGCATTTATTTCAAACAGCACTCTTAGGTTCTACCAATCAAGGATCACTTTAAATTTGTATCTCATATTCAGAGTATTTTAGACCAAACATGTAGCATAAATTCAAATTTATAGACCAAATTTGTAGTTCGAGGGCATATTTATATTTGCCAATCACAAGGCAGAATTATCTTGTCTTACTTAGAACTGAAAAATAATTTAACATACTGGCTTTTTATAGGGCTGATTTTTTTTCTTTTTTCCCAGCCTTTGATTTCATAGGTAATGCAGCTCTACAGGGCTCTGGCTCCATGAAAAGGTCTTGTTTCCTACTTCCCCTATGATAATGATTAATTCCTTTCTTTTCCTGTTGTCCCCACAAGTGTAAAAATCCATGACTTTCAGTATTAGAGTCAGTGAATAGTCTCAGGGTAGCTTCTGGATTTGTTCACACTTGTCAGTGTCTGTACTGATTCACTTTTGTCTGAAGAAAATTTCCTTTATTTTGAGGGGAAGCTCAGCCAGTCTTTAAAAGAATGTTTTTCCTAGTGTGAATGATTAGGTTTGATGAAGCAGGAAAGCTTCTCATAATATTCAATCTATAATATTTCTGCATTCTGAAGAAGTTTCTTATGTGGGAAATTTGGCATTTCCTCTAGCATTTTAACCTAAGGAAGTATGGAGGTTGGGTGGGGAAATGGTGATATGTCTTTTTTGTTTCTTTATTTAGTCTTCTACTATTGAAATATATAAAAGCAGACAGATTTGTATGGTGAATCCCCATGTATCCATCACCCAGCTGTAATCATGATCTTACTGCTAATTTTGTTTTCTCTACCCTCACCTAGTCCTCCTGTTTTTAATATTTTGAATCAAATTCAAGATATATTATTTAACCCACGTATATTTCAGTGTGCATCTCTACAAGAGAGAGATTCTTTTTAAAAAAAAAATACCCCAAATCATTATGCATCATCTTTGTAAACTTGTGCTAGAGGGATTTAATCTATCCATATGTTGTAACATGGACCAAAAAGCAATAACAATGGGGAATCAGATGTGCCATCACTTTAAAGGACTGTTTCCTCACAATTAGAATTTTTTCAAAATTAAATATGTTACATTGTCAGTTTGTGATTACCTGGGTAGGGTTTAAATATGTGTCTAGTGTTCTTTACATGTTTGCACAGGATAACTTAATCAACCAAATCGATGGTAAGGTTGAGTTTATATTCCATGAGTGAAGAATGTTCTTGAAGATTTTAAACTGGACATCATTTTTGCCCCAATGTATTATCCTTTCTGGTTTTTACTTGTAGTTATTTTATGTAGGAATAAGATGGTCATGGTTATTATTTTTAACTTGGAAAATAACTTATAAAGATATTCTTGCTTTCCATAATAAGGATATTTTATTTCTAACTTTAAGGAATTTTGCCCTAGGTCCAGCATATCTGCTTTATTAACATGTCACGTGTGGTTTGGATGAAAGCTTTTATTCTGTCCTGAGCTGATTTGCCTTAATCAGTCCTCTCATTTGCCATATAAGTTTAATGTAATTTATCACTTTAAAACAGATTTTCCCCCATTTTATTTCATCTTTGATTTATTTGTGATTATTCACTGTCTTTAAAGGAATGTGCATGAATGAGGGACAAGTGAGATGCAATTATTCTATTATGTCACTATGCCACATAATTCACACGATCTTTTTTCATTTGATGTTCCAAATACTCTGAGATCAGCAGTCTAATTTATTATTATAAACATTGGACAATACACATATGCTAACAACTGCTTCATTATTACAAAATACTGTTCTGAATATATATATATATATATATTTATATATATAGCACTCTGTATGACACTAATCTGTTTTATCCTTTAAGTGTCATATTTTGCCAAACATGTCCATACTTTAGCAATTATAGGTTTCATCCAAATTCCCCTTCCCCCTAGGTGTCAAGATAATTCCAATTCCTGTCATTTCAGTCACTTCTAATCTCATTTGATCACTTTGACCATTTACCACTCATAAAATGTCAAATTTATCACTGTATGCCTTATGTCACTAGCCAGTACTCACAACCACATCACTTATGTAACAACCAACCCAAATCCCATTCCTATACCAAACACCTTTTAAGATCTGAGTAAAGTCCTATTTTCTCCATGAAGTTGGTATCTATCCATTCAACCACCACTAATCCCTTTATTGTCTGAATTCTTGTTATCTTTAACTTTCTGATCTACATTTTTGAGCTTTCTTTGTATTATTTTTTAGCTGATACTTTCCCATGTCTAAGACTTTTTAAAGGAACTATAACTTTGTTGAGAAGGAACGAATTACGTATCTCCTACCAATGCCCCTACAAGTAACTTTAAAAATGCTGTGTAAGATAAATGGCAATAAATACTTATTAAATTAAACTGGTCTCAGTGGGTAATACTTTTCTTAATAATAAAGGCCATTTTTTCACCAATTTCACTTCCTTTTTATGACATAGGTAAAGATTCAATGTTCCTATTTAGACAAATGCAGATTTGAGTATTTGCCAATTAACTCACAGTGATCAATACAGATTTACTGAAGTGAGGAAGGGAATTTGGAAGGCACAAATAACTGAGTGTTAAATTTCAAGAATACTGTTAACAGTTCTTTGTTATCCATTTCCCTTAAAGATTAATTAGTTAGAAATATCTTTATTACAATAAATTACACAGTCTCCACAAACATTCAGCAATGTATATATTTTTTCATCTTAAAATTAGGCTAAACTCTTCACCACTTTGTATACAGAAAAACATATTTGCCTCATTAAGATTAGTAATGAGAATTGATTTTACAGGGTATAATCTGAATTTTATGCATGTCATTCTAACTGGGCTAATGAAATTATTTTGGTTACCAGAAGCATTTCAGTCTGGCTATCTGGAGTGCAGCATTTTACATGAGCTGCCAGAAATAAAAGCATTCATTTGCACTTCTAGACAGAAAATGTGGGTGTCTACAGGCTGCCATACAGAACTAGAGAAACCAATTGGACAATAAAAACCTTTAAAGTATCTCTCCAGATGGTTGAGCTGCTGTTCCTTCACGTGGAACTGCAACACTCTACTTTAGGTGATGGCATTTCTGCCTGTGTATGAAAATTCAAAAGAGACATTTAGAACTCAAAGAACAGTATTCAGCTTTGTTGGTGATCAATATTTTTAGCAAGATTTTTGGAGGTGTAATATTTATCATAGCCCTGATGATAGGGATACACAAGTTTCTTCAAATAACTGAGTAAATACGAGCTTTCTGTACAAACAGAAGCAAATAACTAATGTCACCCAAAGGAAGGAAAATAGCAACGAGATACTAAGATTAACAAGCTTAATATCCTATTGACTGTCAATAGCATTTTTTTAAGAAGGAATGAATCAAAGAGATCCCTTGTGCTTTGCGTGGTAAAAATTATGTGGGTGTCATTATAGTTTTTATGAAAAATGGCTAAATGATTATACAAATGTTATTCTCAGAGACTGGTGTCTGAAATGGCAGCCAATAGCTTCTGGATATATTAGATTTTATTAGTATTGTACAGATGTGTATAATTACTGCTTTGCTTTGCTTGAATTGAAGCCATCTGTTTATCTTAGGATGATTAGAGCATGTAACAAATTTAGTCCCTTTAGCAGCAGAATCTGAATTGCATTTATTTATTTATTAATTTATTTTTCATTTCATGAGATTTAAGGGTCAACCTGAGGAGTTCCTTGACACCTCAATTTCAAAAAAACCTTCAACTGTGAAGAATACTGATATTGACAGCCAAAATTTTTTTTCTATAAAAGGCTGCATTCAATCTGTTTTGCTAAAGTTCTAGGTTAAATATGGATTTGTTCTACCTGTAAACTGAACAGATGAATTATATTGATTTCTTTTTTAAAATCTATTGAGGCAGAAAAAAAAATCTTGTCTAGCATCAGTCTCTTACTGTGGTAGACTACATGAACCAATATTCCAATATTGACTCTTGATTGTGCTAAAATGGTCTGATTTATATTTTTTAAAAAACTGCTTGTTCCAGTTACCTTTTGCTGCATACTAAAAAGCCTACAAGATTAAACATAAACATTCTGTTATACTTTTAAAACTGTATACAGCACTTTACTGAGTAATTCTTCTATTCCAAGTGGTGTCAACAGACACCATTCAGTGGTAATTCAGCTAGTGGGTGGACTGAACTGGAAGTCTAAGTTGTTTCATCACATTCACATTCTGGTGCCTTGGTGGCGTAGGTACAAAGTTGGAGCTCCACCGGGAGTATCTATACATGGTCCTCTGTGTGTCTTGGGCTTCTTCAGAGCGTGGTGACCTCAGGTAGTTGAATTTCTTGTATGGCAATTCAAAGCCCAAAATAATAGTAGAAATTGTTAGTGTTCTTAAAGACTAGGTTAGTAATTGTCTAGCATCACTTGACAATATTCTATTGGACAACAAAATTTTTCAGGAGATTTCTTTTTAAATAAACCAGGCTATTTTCAGAGGAAATGAATGAGATTCCATCTTTGAGTATGAGAAATAGTAATTAACTTATGGCCATATTTTTATCTCCTACAGGGCTGAAGGCCTATATTTTAGTGTTTTTTTTGCATGTATTTTAATGAATGAGTTTGGACTCCCCTTCTCTTTCATCAACTTCAATATGTACTGTGTAGCTTTTCTATATATTTATATTAGATAGAAATTATAATTTTTTTCTATATCTTCTTAAACAATTTACATATTTATGAAAGCTAATAAAATATCTACCATGATTGTGGTCTTAAAACTTCCTTAAATTTTTTATTATATATTTTTGGGTCTAGTTTTTTGTATATAGAAGTTCATGATTTTTTAATCTTTTTTATCATTCTTCTTTTACCATTATTAACTCATTTTTGTCATCTCTTTTAATATTTCCCTTAAATTATGTTTTTTTTAATTTTTATGTGAAAAATTCTACTTTCTTTAGGTTGGCATTTGATATTTTTTTCTTATCTTTTATTATCATTTTCTTTTAACTATGTCTCAAAAGATATAAATAGCTTTTTAACAATTCTACATAATCATTTTTGATCATTCTGAACATATATTGGTATAATCCTAATATCTTGAGTATATTCATATTTAACATCCTTTAACCTAATTTTCTTTCTCTTTTCCTTTGAAACCTTTTATTCTATTGTTGAAGTTTTCTATATGCCACCCTGGTCTTCTCTGTGGATTTGGAAGCCCCACATTTTTAAAATTCTTTTATTGAATGTCCGTAAATATTTAACATCAATACTGAATTATAATTACTTCTAATGAGGTCTGACCTTCAGTGCATTGATTTCAGTCTCTCAGCATAAGAACAAGCTCTTAGCATTTTTATTCACTAAACTACGCCTCTGCTTCCATTTCCTTTTCTCCCTTACTTGTTAGAGCTGTCAAAACTTTAGTTTCACTTTTTCTAGGGTACACCATTTAGCCATATATTTTAAATTATTTTTCTCTTATAGTTATTGATTAAATTCATCAACATTTTCTATCAATATCTGAGCTTAATTTTTTTATCTCACTCCTTCCTTCATATATGCATTTTTTTCTTCTGAAAGTACATCCTTCTGTACTTTCAATGAATATTTGTGCTCCAAAGACTCTGTTTCACTTAATAATGAACAATAATTTACCTCAATTTAGAAATCTAGGCTAACAATTATTTTCCTTCATCACTTTTATGTTAATTTTCACCATAGGTGGCATTTAGATTTGATTAAAGAAAGTGTTATCAGGACAGCTGCCATCACCTGTATATATTCTGCATTTTGGCTGCACTAGTTTTAATTTATATTTACCCTTGAATAGTCTCCTTCCACTCATGTATCTAGATTAGAATTTATTCTTATTACTTAATACTTGAAATGTATCTAAGCTTGAGGATCTAGGTTAGCAATTTTCTGTGGTCTTTTACAGAAATTTCTATTAAACATTTAAAGAAATCTCAGTCTAGCCACTCATAGTTCTCATTGGATTTTTATTTGTTTAACACTTACCTTCTCTCTTGTATCTTAATCATCAGTATCTCATTTTCACTTGAAGCATTTTTAATTGTTCTTCTTGATAATCAACTGATATTTCTGTCTTTTTTTTGTAAGGATTAATTTCTATCTCTGTCATTCCTCTATTTATCTCTTTGAATAAACCAAAAACACTCTATTTCGGATTAACTTTATATTTGAAATTCAAATGGAAGCATATATATTTTTCATGCCTGTCTTAAAGCTTAGATATCTTTATATACAATCCACTGTTGGATTTCTTTTATGAAGTTGTATTTTGATCATTTTTCCATTACTCCCTATCTTTCTGTATACCTTTATCCCATCCAGCATTTTTTTTTTCCAGTTAGCTCTTCCCTTGTGACCTCCTGTCCAAAAAATAGGTCTTTAATTTTGGTTTGGGCTGATGCTGTGCACTTATTTTGGGGATGTAGAAAATCTATTGTTCAAAACAGCAGGTGGCTTGGCTCACTCTCTAGTCAAGAGTTTGTGAATTTCTTTTCCCACCTGCCTGGACTATGGTTTCATAAAAGCTTTAGTTCTGGGCAAAGGTCAGTATGAGTTGTATGAAGCCCTCTTTTGAAAGCTGGGGAGAGAATATGAACTACACACTTGACCTCTAGTTTCCATCCGTGAGCCTGACTCTAGTCATTTTCACGTTCTGAATGGAGGTCTTTTGTAAACTTTTTCATGGTTTCCATGAAAGGACAGAACTACTGGCAACTCCCACCTGCTTCCAGATCAAGAGCACAACAGGCCATGGTGTCAGCCCTGCTCTCTGCTTCCTATTCCAGGGTTCGTTTTGATTCTCAAAGATCTTGTTTGGGAGAATTCACTTCTGCATTTTTATATTTATTTGACTTTATAGGATTATTTTATATTTCATTTTATATTAATTACATATTTATCTAGGATTTCTATGATTTGGAATAGAAATGGGGTGATTAAAAATTATAATGTAATCATGAATGGGAGTTGAAATTTAAACCATATAAACTATATAGTTATTAATTGAAGTCTTTTATTCCCAATCTTTATCCATTTTGCTTCATAGAGTCATAGAGAAAATAATTGATAAAATGCTTGTGTAATAGTTTTAATTTTAGATATTAGAGAAAATACATTGTACTTTGCTTTAAATTTTTGCCAAAGTAATGTGGGTCTGATTACATATATATACATAGAAGATATAATGTATAAACATACATGTTTTATATGTACTAATATATATATTGTATATCAAAAGGCACAAAACTGAAGGAAATAATTAGGAATGTAGTTAAATTTTATACACTATCATGGTTTCGATTCAGTCAAGAAGATGCAAAGAGAATTAGTGTGAAGTATAAGCACTGGGCCCCAAAAGGTGATTATAGAGGATGAAGAGCACACATTGGTATCTGTTTTCCAGAACAGATTTTGGCCAACAGTGCTAAATTCACAAGATAACCTACACTGTCCTCATTTACTGAGTATCTCCAGATCCAAAGAAATCATCCCTCCATGCAATCTTGGAAGCTTCTCATTAAAATGACAGAGACTTTTTATCAAATTAGATCTCTGAATGATTGTATGTAAGACCCCACCAATATGTTCACTTGCTGAGTATTTCCACGAGAAAAAGAAATTACCTTTCATTTTATTTGAGGCATTCTACATATCTGAAAAATTTGTTAGAGTAGTTAATCTTCATTAAGCAATATTTTACTCTATTATACCACCAATCATGATTAATAAGTAGAAAAAAAGGTTAAGTATTTGTCTAAACAACTACTTAGATATATTTTTACTAGACAATTTTTAGAGTACTTATAGGTGCACATTAAAATTGAGAAGCTACAGGGATTTCCATACATGCTCCTTTTTAAAAAAGAATCATAAGTAGTTACATACAATATCCTTGATTTTGTCAATTATCCATTTTTCAATAAATTTGCGTACTCACGGACCCCAAAACTAAACCAAGCAGTTCATGTTCAGGTGGTGCATTTTGTTTCTGTGAAGTATTAGAATGAACACAGCAAACATATGTATCTAACTGGTCCCTGATAGCCTTAAATTAAGAGTATCCTCTCCACAGTACTAAGAGTGTGTCCTGGTGTCCTGTGAGTTTCATGCACCTCATTAATATGCGTCTAATTTACAGCTCTAATAGCTATAAAACATAACTGTGAGTAAAACTGTATAGGATGACTAAGTTTTTTTTTTTTAATATTACTCGAGGAGCAGAATGATTTACAAGGGGGAAACTTTAAGAAAAGGAGGCAAAATAAAAAAACATTTTAATAGCTTACATGTGAGGCTATCTATTAGTCACTCAACTATACATTAAATAATATGTACTAAGTATTTTCTAGTTGCTGAAATATGAATGACAGTAGGAATACGGGGATGAGGAATGACTTAAGGGATAATCACATAAGAACATACAACAGGGCATCAAAACTGCTTAAGCCAGCAAGACTTATGTGTTTTCAGGTCTCACATTTAAGTCTTTAATCCATTTCCAGTTAATTTTTGTGTATGGTGTAAGATAAGTGTCCTATTTCATTCATTGGTATGTGGATATCTAGTTTTGCCATACCATATTAAAAGTATCCATATGACTTTAGGTTAAGAAATTCAGTTATTGGGAGAAGAATGTTCTCAGGATGAGTAAGGGAGATTTTAGAGAGGTAGACTTTTTTTTTTTTTAATTTGTGATTTAGTGTCTGTCAGATGGCTTATTTGTGGGAAAGTGTATGGTAATAAACTTGGCTAAGTTAAAACACTGGGAACTTAAATTTCTCATATAATTTTTTTCAAAACATAATCTGTATCAAAAATAAAATTTAGAGTAAAACAATCTCTTTCAGAAAAGTATGTTTCAATATGTTTCATATTGAAAAGTATGTTTCAATATGCGTATCTAACAGGGAGGAGGGAAAAAATGCTGAATTCCCTGAAAAGAAAAATCTGGATTTATCTCAGAGGAGATGGTTAAAGCAAACCTAATGAGGTCATGAATGGAGTGTACAAATAGTGAGCAAATGGAACATGTATAAATTTAAATTCTGGATATAAGCTATTGCCTAGTTTATATTACATATAATTTACCTAGTCTCATTTTTGGTGCTTTGGAGTAACTTTACAGCAAGCAGTTTTTGCACTCCTTTGTGAATTTTTTTGAATTCTATTGTATAAATATTTAAATAAATATAAGCTTTATCATAGTGTACATACAGAAGTTTCTCAGGTTGATTAGAGTATTGACTTATAACTTAGTTATGATTTTATAATTTTTTAAAAATACATTTCCTCTTGGTTTTTCAAAGATATAGAGGAACTAATTAATACATTTTGTTAGCAGCCTAATAAAATTATTTTTAATACATATAAATACAACACAATTGTATGAGTATCAAACCACTCTCAATTTAAATTGTCAGTTTGGGTTGTTACAAATAATTGAGCTAATGTATTCATAAATATATCTTAAGTGTGCATAACATACTTCACTGAATGTTTTCATTCTTATTTTGGATAAACAAAACTCATATCTAATTAAAATTTTTTTAAAAATGCAATAATATATGTTCTAAATTCTAAGTAAAATTGGCAAATGTTTGGAGGTTTGGATTCAAAATTTACATTGCTATTAATTACATTCCTTATAAAAATTAATCTTTGAATTAATTTTCTAAATATACTTTGAATCATTGGTTTTTCTTGCAGTTTTCTAGCCAATATTTTTATATTCAGGTATTTTTCAAAAATGATTTTTAGGGAGCCATCCAATTATTATAATATTATGATTATGATTTAAAAACTACAAATTTTAGTTTTCTATACTTAAATATTTGCCATAAATCTATTAGATCTCCTAAGAATAAGAACCTGTTGTGTGTTAAGGTCATGAAAACATATGACACAAGCTGGTACTTATGAATTCTGCCAGGACAGAATTAACTGAAGTGAGCTGGTCTGCTGTAATTGTATATTATGGGCAGAGAAGTAACTATTGTTTTCTTCAATACACAATTTTGTTTTTCTGTATTTATATAGATTACATTAAAGATTTATCTTGGTTTTATAATGGTGAAATGAAAATGATGCCTAAATTTTCTATCTAATATATAAGCAAATGTACATGATGAGAGAACAGCTTCTAAGGATCAGAGAAATGCCTTAATTGAATCACAAAGTGATATTAATAAACAGCAAACCCTCAGAATATTCAGTACTGGATTTACATAAACACAGAAGCTCATGCAACTCTTATTTACCTTAAAGATTAAACATGAAAACTATAAACTGTTACAAGTATTTTTAAATTAATTTCAGTTGGTCACTTATTTGTATAAATTGTCTTTAAAAATAGTACTACAGTGTATGATGACAATGTAATAGGAATAAAGAAACACTTTTTCTTATTTCTTTGGGAAATAAATGAGACAAGATAGCTCCATATTAGAATATTTACTCTAAATACCTGTTATAATCTTTACCCAGTTGAAACTCTGTACTGGAAATATTCTGGTACAAATAGCTACTCATGAAAATATCTAATTATTTAATTCCATATTTACTATTCAGTGGTCAAATATTAAACACAAATTATCTGAACAAAAATGTTTTTCTTCTATTCAGAATATTCTGTTTAACAGCCAGAACAAGAAGCAAATTAATTATAAATTGCATGGTTTAAAAAAAGATCTATCCAATTAATTTAACAAACCATTATTTATGCATTGATCTGCCTACCTATCTATAAGTCTCATTTGAGCTCTAATTCTATTCAAGAACTTTTAAAATGTTCTAGGTAAAAATATACATGATAAAGCAACCTGCTCACAAAATGTTCCTAGTATAACAGGAGAGGTAATTATACATACAATTATTTAAAATGTGGTATGAGAGATGCAGGTCATATGGTATAGAAAACATAGGAGAAGAGTCTCCTAACTTTGACTAAGACCAGCTGAATAGGTTTCAGAGAAGTCCCTACAGTGGATGCATACTCAGTGATTGCTAAAGTATGAGCTTCTTAGACCAATAGATACCATCCATAAAGCACAGGCAAGAACTGGGAGAGAGGAAAGAAATTTGGACATTTGGCGAGCTCCACAAGTTTGATATTGCTCAAAGGTGGTTCATGGGTTAAGGAGGGTGACTGCATCATGCAAGCTCAAACAAACAGGCATTCAGCACCAAGAACTAATTGTATCATAGGAATGTGACTTTCATTTGAGGAACATAATACGAATTTTCTTTCTCACACATCCCTGAGATATGGTCATTTCATTTTTCCTTGATTTTAAAGGAAATCTGTTTTATTATCTATTGCTGTGTAGAATGATTCCAAAACTTAGTGCCTTAAAATAAGAATTTATTTATTTGCTCTCAATTCTCTGGATCAGGAATTCAGGCAGGACTCAGCTGGGTGGCCTCCAACACGAAGTTATTCATTTGGCTGTGTTATATGGAAAGTCCACGTCTTTACTTGTAGGCATAGTATCACAATATTTTTCCACATGGTCCCTTTGTTTTCCTAGGCTTGGTTTAGACTTTCTCATAATACGGAGGTCTCAGGATAGTCGGATGTCTTACATGGCTTTTGGCTTCTAAGAAGCCCTTTTTTAAACAGTGAAGTCATAAATTTACTTAGGCCAGCATCTTCCATAATTTGCATCCATTTATAAGAATTTTGTTCTTTAGAAAATACAGATTGAATTATACTAATGATTGTATTGATTTTGGGAGAGGACTAGATTTTGTGTATGTAAAAATTCTTAGACAATGCTGGTTTCTGGTGTGCAGATCACACTTTGAGTGGAAATCTGCTGGACTTCCTACTTTTCTGATGACTTCAACTTATATCTTTCAGGGTTACAGTATACTTCTTAAACAGAGATACTCAGAAGTTAACACAGTGGAATCCACAAAGCTTTAGTGAGTTTAGTTAATTTCATTACTCACATTATACCCAAATCTCCTAGAATGATTATAATAAATTTTTGATTCTTCTTCCACAAGCTAATTTAGAAGATTTTCAGGAGTCTCCAAAAGTTATGTATATTTTGGGTTACTTCTGAGAATATAGCTATATATAACATAATGATGGAGACTGGTATTAGTTACTGATATTATTAAAAGATGCCATCATTGACATTAAATTAGTAGTCAACAACACTATGGAAAACAGTATAGAGGTTCCTTAAAAAACTTAAAGTAGAGCTACCATATGAGTCAGCAATTCCACTCCTGGGTATATATCTAGAAAAAATAAAAACTCTAGTTTGAAAAGATACATGCACCCCAATGTTCATGGCAGCACTATTTACAATAGCCAAGACATGGAAACAACTTAAGTGCCCTACAACAGATGATTGGCTTAAGAAGATGTGGTATGTATATTCAATGGAATATCACTCAGCCATAAAAGAGAATGAAGTATTTCCATTTGCAGCAACACCTCTGGACCTAGAGAATATTATGCTTAGTGAAGTAAGTAAGACAGAGAAAGACAAATACTATCTGATATCACTTATATGTGGAATATGAACAATAATACAAATGAATCTATATACAAAACAGAAACAGACTCATGGACATAGAAAACAAACTTACAGTCACCAAAGTGAAGAGGGAGGGAAGGAAAAATTAGAAGCATGAGATTAACAGATACAAACTACTATACATAAAATTAATAAGGAACAAGGGTTTACTGTATAGCACAGGGAATTACATTCAATATCTTGTAATAACTTATAATGAAATATAATCCGAAAAATAAGAATCACTATGCTATACACCTAAAAGTAACATAGTATTGTAAATCAACTATATCTCAACAGCAATAAAAAAATATTTAGTAGGCAATGGTCTTTCTTTATAACTCTTGCCCAAACAGGACAAAATCCTCTGAGAAAGTGATAAAGAATGTTAAAATTGAAAAACAAACCAGACATTAGCCTCTCCCTTGATATAAATTCATCAAGATGCTCCAGAAAATAGAAGACTGACTCTGGATAACAGAGGATCTCTCTTAATAAGTAACCCATACTTTTGAAAACCAGTATCTGCTCCCCTTCCAAAAGTGTCTCATTGCCTACAGTATTCCTCCCTAAAAATCATGTCAGTTAGTGTCCCATTTCCTTTGTGTTCTTCCTGAACTTTCACTTAAAGTAATTATTTTTTGCTGCCAGGTCTACTTAGACTCCCAACCAAGATCATCCACATTTTGCCAACAACATCACAAAATGCACTCAATCTTTAGAATGGCTACTGGCTACTGTCTCCAATAGTTTTTGTCACTTTCACATCAGCGGCTGTCAGAATTACCTACACAATATGGATTTCCATATCTTATATTTTCCTTTAGCTCATGAGAAATGTCAAAAGTAACAGCAAACATTTATAAAACCAAATAAGAGAGAAGCCAAAATATTGGTTGTTAAATTCTTTATAGCACTCAAAGTTTCACAATGTATTTTCATCATTATATGGACTTTTTGGTACTTTAATAACCTGCCTTAGGACAACACTGTCCATATTTTTTTTATCTTTATTGAAATTTTATTCCAGCCTCTGCCCTTGTGTTTCCTTTATTTTGCACATTATAGCCTGCTCTGCTATGTGATATTCCCTTTCTTGGTATTTTTTACTTTTTTTTTTTTTTTTGAGCAACCCAGTTCCCAAATCATGTACTGATTTTTTTCCTAACTCCAAGTTCATAAAAATATTAATAGACTCTACTGGAATATGGAACTAGAAGTATGCTTTTTTATACATTGTTTGGCACTATTACCTGTGATTTCCATCTGGCATGCAGTTATTGTTCAAATATTTCACTGCACAACACAGCAGCTGGTTGTATGAGTGGATTGTGTCATAATATTCTTGGATAGTGGGAAAGCCAAAACAGAAAGGAGCAAAGTAAAAGGGATTATTACAGATAAATATTTTTAATTGTTTTTAAAATTTAATACTAAAATTATAAACAACTTCTATAATAATATTCAACATATTTCTAAATACAAACATATTAGAAATATACATGTTAACTGAATGCCTATTATATTTGTAAATGATGATTTTGTACCTAATTAACAAACTTTTAGGATGTTAATTAGACAAAGTTTAACAAATATCTACCACTCCTTTATTCTCCACGTCTCCAGTACAAGGGATTCTGTTTTTTTAGGTGCCTAAGAGTTAATGGTAATTGCAGTGATTTGTCTAATATCAGGCAGTATTTCCCTATATATTATACAGTTTGTGTGAATAAGACTTTAGAAACGTTTTAACATATGGTTATATGTGTTCCCAGTGATTAAGTCCTTGTAGATAAAATGGTCTCCCCATCACATGCTCTAAGCCTATGTCTTTATTTCTCCTTCTTCCTGTTAACACAAGCACCAAATCTACTTTCCCTTTCCTTGGAGTAATGCTCTACAAACACTCTTTAGACAGCTGTCCTGGTTGATTACATTTTTAGAGGTGATATTTCAGGAAATATTAATGGTTAGAAAATGTTTTTTTTTTAATTCATTGTTTCCTATTTTACTTTCCTTTGGTCTCTGTCTTTTTTTGGTAGTGCTTTTGCTGAGGGGAGATGTTGGAAGGTACTTTGGGAGATGTTGAAACATATTACCAAGGTGTTAAAAGCCTAATTAAAGTCATATTTGTCAAGCTTTTAAAGCTAAATCTTCAGTTGTCATCTAGTCTTGGCATTCCTTGGCTATTTTATTTAATCTTCACAAAAACCCTAAAATACAGGTATGTGGTCTTCGTCTGTAAATATCATACCCACACCCTCCAAGGTAGGCTGGGAAGAGCCAAGATTCTGACCAACCCCTGCATCCTGAAACTATCTCCTCCCTCCCCCCCAGGTCACCTCATGCAGAGCGATAACACTCAAATGTACATTTCCTACTGTCACCTCTTCCTTGCTGACTCAGACTCTGTATTTTTTATGTTAATAGGATTCTCAAACTTAAAATTATCTAACCAAAATTCCTTACTATATATATTTATAGAGATAGATATGCTACAACCTGACCTTTCTTTTTCAGAATATGACAATTTCATCCACCCAGTTGAGTATTTTTTCTCTTCTGCCCCACATAACAACTATCAGCAAATCCTCTCAACTTTATGCTTAAAATGTAACATTGTCCATCCATTTCTCATTCCTGTCCATAACTTATTGTATTGTAAATTCAAGGTATCTGAAGCTATTTTGTTTATTTTGCTAAATGCATCTCAACAGTGGGATTCCACTTAACTGAATGGAAATTTTGCATGGATACAAGAACATACATGTGTAGATCACTTAATTTTATGGACTAGCTGTCATCTTAGAGAATTAGCAATTTCTGTGAGGAAAAAAAGAAAATGTAATTACAGAGACATTTTCTGTCACATATGTGAAATACAGTATCTTTTGAAATTTCATCTTTTAAGATGGGACCTGGAATGCATTACATTCTTGGAAAAACTTCATAGTTAAGGAGTCATTTTTAGATTACAAATTAAAGCACAGAATAAGATCATACACTGATGAAATAAAAGCAACTTTCATTTAAGTCTGACTGATTAGGGAAGTGACTTTTGTTTTGTTTTTGTTTTTCCCTACCAAATATGTAGTTTTGAAAAATCCGCTGTTTTAACATTTCTGTGATTTTCTTTAGGGTGGTTCTCAGATGAACATCTTTAAAGATGTATTTATTAAACTATATTTAAAGAAAATAATTGTATACATTTATAACTCAAAATAAAAAGTGAAATTCTATGTAACCACCACATAGGTCAATAAATAGAAAACTATCAGTACTTTGGAAGCCCACCTACTGACCCTTTCCAACACTACCCACCTTCACTTTTCAAAGACAACCACCATATAAAATAGTAACACAACAGATTCATTTTGCTTGGACTTTGTCTAATTGAAATATATGGGAATTATTTTGAGTCTTGTTTCTTATGTTCATATATAGGAAACATGAGTATTATACTTGTAAATTATAAACAGATAAATGAAGAGTTAACACCTGAACCAGATACCTTCCATTGAAGCAAATATTGAAGCAGGATAAGCCAGAGTAATAGTGAACACATTTCAAACAAATTGAGATCTGGCAATGGTAAGCAATGTTGTTTACTTGATTTTTCAGATTTCAGGTTTCTGAGTGCCTTAATTTATGATTCCCTAAAATTTAGTTACATACCATCAGCTAGTTACATATATCTCAAAGACCTTACTCTCCACTGCAGTAACCTTTTCGTCGTGTTTATTTATTAGTTCTGGTTTACTTTTGCACTTCAACTAAGCTAAAGAATTTTTAAGGACAGAGGTTATGTCTACAGTGTGACTACCTAACACAGAGCTTGATAGATTGTAACTATTCAAGTACTATTTATGTGAATGAATTAAACAATTTTTTATTCTCTGCATATCACTTGCATATTCTCTATTCTGCATATAACTTGCTAATATATTGTTACAGGACTTAGAATTATTTTTGCAGTAATAAAACATGTTTTTAAAGCAAACTTTTTATTTGAAGTATAATGTACAAACAAAAAAATTGGACAAACCATGAGCATACAACTCAAGTTTCCTGTTTGAACCGACCTACGTAACTGGCATCCAGATTCAAGACACAGACTATAACTGCCACCTTAGGAAGCTCTCATGTCCTCTTCCACTCCCACCTTTCACAGATTGTGCCACATTCCTACCCCCTAACAAAAGAGTTTTGTCAACTGCATTTCACAGGGAGGAAACTTGTATTTAGAGGAGAAAAGTGACTTAGAAAAGTTAGAGCTAGTGGGTGGTAATGTCCCCAGGGCTGGGAGGCAGGGACAATATCCCTAGTTGGTTATGTACATTTTTATCACATAGGCATCTCAATGTTCTAGTGGAGTGTGTGCAGGCACCATAATCACTCTGCAGGTGGAGGGAGACAGTGAGGAGAAAAAATCAGAAAAGAGATTAGGAAGTATGGGGCACAGGCCAGCAGGTATCTAAGAGATGCTGGAGTGAGAGAGAAGATGCAGCCAGAGGACAAGAGACGACTGTACCAGTTTCCCAATGCATTGCACGGGGATTCTTGAGTAAGACCCAAGGATCTGCTTCCTGAGCCATTTCCTCACACAACCTCCTTCTCTTGGTTACTAGAGACTTTTTGACTTGAGAACTAGAGAAGAGATGACGGGAGTAGGGTGGTTTGGGGTAGTGTCAATGTATAGAGATGTGTGATTTACATAGTTATAAGTAGTTGCAGTTTATTTTCATTGTCTTATATTTTTACAATTGTATGATGATATCAAACATTTATTAATCCATTTTACTGTTGATAAAATTGAGGGTGTTTCTAATTATTTGCTATTTGGAATGACAACATAAATGCTATGGACTTATACATATCTTTTGCGTATATTCAATCCATTTTGTTTGGTGTAGTATATTATTCTTGTAAATGAAATTGCTGTGTTACAGAGGATGAGTGTCCTTAGTTTTAGTAGATCCTGCCAAATGGTTTTCCAAAGTTGATCATAGCATTTTATGCCTCTATCATCAGGGTATGAGGATTCTCATTTCCCTACATCATTATATTGTCAGTTTCTAATTTCAGCCATTACCAAGTGTATAAGAGTATCTAATTGCAGTTACAATTTGCATTTTTCTTATGACATAAATTTAAACAGCATTTCTTGTTTCTTGACAATTTCGGTATCACTGGTGAAATGTACTTTTAATTTTTTGCTTTTTCTTTTGCATTTTAGAAAATTGTGAATAGGTTTTACCTGTTAATTATATAGTCTAGCTAAAATCCTTTATTGTGTAAGTTAATTGCAAATATGTCTAATATTCGATAGACTATCTTTAACTCTGATGGACAGATATTAAGTTTGATGTAGTCCAATTTGTCAAACTTTTCCTTTATGATAAGTACATCATATATCCTGCTTAAGAAATGGTTTCCTACCTCGAGATCACTCTTACATTATTTTCTAGAAGTTTTATCATTTTATTTTCATATTGAGGTCTACAATCTAACTGGAATTGATACCTGTGTAAAATGTAAAGTAGGAATAAGGATTCACTTAGGTTCACAAAGGTTTGCAACTGAAGCAACACTAGTTATTGAAAAGACCATTATTCTTCAATCCTCTGTATGCCATCTTCATGGTAATTCCAGTCTCCACAATGTGTGAGGCTATTTCTGGGCGCTCCATTCTGTTTCACTGGTTTCATTTTTTTATTCTTGTGTTCATACCACAAAGTACTCACTATGGTGCTTCATAAAAAACATATACAAATATATTTGATAATTTAAGCCCTAGATTTTTCTTTTTCTCTTCTTCCTCCCTTCCCATTCCCCTTCTCTGCTTCTTCAATATTATCTTGGTTGATTGTGACCCCTGAATTTTTATATACATTTTAGAGTAAGCCTTCCACACCAACAACCACCCCAATCGTCAAAGTCAATTATGATTTTGACAAAGATTTCATTGAATCTAGACATCAATTGGAAAAAAATAACATATTTCTCCAGCATAAATCTTTCATTCTAGGAACATAATCTATTCTTCTGCTTATGTAAATATTCTAAGTAACTGTCAATAATGCTTTATAGTTTTCTGTGCTAAGGTTTCCAAATATTTTATTAGGCAAATGAATACCTATAGATTTGATGTTTAACAGTGCTGCAAATTTTTAAAAATTTTACATTTTATTCTCTATTTGCTGTTGCTGATATTTACAATAAACACAACCATACTGAAGAAAGTAGCCTTGCTAAAAATTTACTTATTAAGTCTAATAGTTTACCTTTAAATTATTGTGTAATTTCATCATTCACAATACAATCATGTCATCTGTGATTAATTAAGTTATTTTTTTCTTTACAGTCCTTGTATAATTTATTATCATTTCTTTCATTTATTTTTTTGGCAGTAGTATGGACCTTCAACCTGATAGAAAAGTTGATGGAGGCATTGTTTCTCTTTTTTCTAAACTCAGTAGAAAGTTCTATTATTTTACATATTTGCTAATAGACTTTTTCTAGATCCTAAGATTGTGTGTTGAATGTCATAATTTGTTTTGGAATTTATTGAAATAATTATATGATAAACTTTAAAATCTTAAGTATACACTGTTTCAGTTTGATTGGATGTAACATATGCTAGGTTGGGTTTTCTAATATTTTCATTAGAATATTTATAACTGTGTTTCATTGTGTTTTTCTATAAATTATCCAATTTTATCTAACTTTTAAAATTTTGTGAAATAAAATATTTGATAATATTCCTACATTAGCTTTTTAATACCCATGAAGTCTACAGTGGGATCTTGCTTTTTATTTCTGAATTTGGCAAACTGTACCTTCTCTAATTTTTCCTTAATCAGTCTTACCAGGAATTTATAAATTTTATTACTTTACTGAGAAAACAAATTGAATTAATATTACCTACTGCATATATTAATCCCTATATTTATTCTTTTGTATTATATATTTATATTTTCATTGCATTTAATTTTCTGTTCTTTTGTTAATTTTTTTGAGATGGATGCTTCAATCACTAATTCAGATTTTTTTTCTATTATATGCTTGTATGAATGTATCTCCTTTAAGTGCAGATTTATCTGTAATATACACTGTTCTTGAAATTGTATTTTATTTAACATGTTCAAAAGATTTAAGCTTTAATTTGTTTTACTAGTAGGATTTTAGATGCATATATCTGAATTTCCAAATGTACAATGATTTCTTTTCTAGTTATCTTATTAAACATCTGATTTATAGATTCATTTCCCTGTGATAAGAGTATCTAATCTCTCTGTTTACAATTGTTTGAAATTTATACTGAGACTTGCTTTGTAATGAGATTTTTAAAAAAACGAACTCAGCAGTTTTGGATACTGCTTGTCTGTAGTTATTTAGCACTTAATTTAATTTATTTATCATGTTTTTTTAATATCTATATTTTTTGTCTTTATAATATTTGTTAGATAAAATATGATGTATGTGAATTTTATTACTTTAAGTTTTTAATTTACATACTTTGAAATTTAGTTATTTGTGAAATTAAGTCTGAATATTTTCTTCTGTATTTGTTCATTATTAATTTTCTTGTCACTCTATCTAATCAATTGTTAAATTGATTGCTTAATCTCAGGTATTTTATTGTTTACTTTTGTTATATCATCTGATCATATAATAAAATTTCTAGTTCTCTAATGGAAATTTTCAGTTTGTTCTAATTTCTTGATCTTATTAGCCTGTCATTTTAAAGTATTTGTCTAATATATCTAATGTATGGTACCTCTATGGATTGATAATTTGTCCAATTATTTTCTCTTTATATGTTTGGTTATTTTAAGTACATGATATTTTTTATTAAGAAGTCTAAAGATAATTTAAACCACAACATTTTATTTTCTTCTTATGTAGATAGTTTACTGAAAGAAATCGATTAAGGGAAAGCGCCTTAATCCAATGAGAAGCTGTGCTGATGTGATGCTGGATTTTAGAATTTGTGAGGGCTATACTATTTCTATATCACTTTTGCTTCTGAAGTGTAGGTCTGTAATGATCAAAAATGGTAATATATGATATTTACAAGAGGCTCTCAAACTTGACAGGTCTGATATCCAATTTTTATCTACTAGACATTGTAACTGACAAATATTTGGTTTAGCTTCTTGGCCTCTCAGTTGTCAGCTCTTGATTGGCCAAATGCCTCAAAATGAAAAAAAAGATTACCATTATCAAGTTATTTACCTGGGGTGCCAACCTCATAGTGACTAATAGCTCTTCAAGTTATTTCTGTCTTGGTAACTCTCAAAAATCTCATACAGATCAACTTAATGTCCATATATTTTTCTGACTTTTTAGCTATTCATATAGGTGTAACTGTCCAACAATTAATGTTTATTACTAGTGAAAGTGAAATCCTTATAGTGAATATTTTATTATATAAACAAATACAAATGCATTTTATGCATAAGTATGTAGTAAAAATAGATTAACATTTTAAGCCTGCCGTTAAAACAAAAATTGTTTTTCTTGGATTTGAAATTCTCTAAAAGATAAGTCTAGTTAACCTGAAGCAAAATAATAGGATAGAAAGTATTGTCTATTTACCATTTCTTAATGTAGCAGGTGCTTCACATAATGAATTGATTTGACTAGTTACTATGAGCCAGACACTGTTAGAACATCTGTATTTAGTCCTTCCCCACCACCCTGAGTAGAAATCCATTTATCCAGTATAGCCTATATATTCATTTCAGGTTAAGTACCATATCTAGGAAGGTTAAGAATACTGCAAAATATCCAACCACCAGTAAGTTATAGAACTAGTACTCATAGTTGGAACCAGCTCTAGAGTCCAGGCTCTTAACTTTTTCATTATTTTGTTTCAACAGAAATATTTTATAAATGGTTTAAGAACATAAAGTTATTCAGTTCTTAAAAAAATATAAGTTATCCTAGCAATGCTTTTCAAGTGAGGGAAAATGTTGTACAATCCATTCACTCTAATCTGACAACCCAGAGAGCTTGGCATTATAAATTTCAATTTAGAGATGAAAAATGTTTGTTAAAATGTACATTTTCAGGTACCACCTCAGAATTACATAATCAGATTCTCTGGCAGTGTGGTCTAGGAATTTGAATTTTTAATACAGTTGATTTATATGCACATTCAAGTTTAAGGAATATTGTGCATGAAAAATGTTTCTAAACAAAAATCTGTCATTCAATACACTTGACTCTGTTAAAATTAAACTATAATTGAAAAGGTAGAGATAAATCCCTGTATGACTACTATGTAAAGCTAGCCATCCTTAATGATTTTACCACTACTGAGATTTTATAGGCAGTCACTCAACCTGATTTTTATGAGTACAGAAGGACTGCCTCTTATCAAAGATTAAAGCTATCTATTTTCTTGGAATTATTTCATCAATTTCGATGAACACTGGCTTGTCCAAAGTGGCTACTTGGAATCCATTAAAATCAAGACTTTGAGAGCTTATGTTACATAGACCATCCATGTCAAGTTAATCAAGTAAATCCAAACTTTAAAAAATTCTTGATGGAGGAATTTTACTTGAGAGAATCAAAAAATTACCAAAATCTCCCTTAACCATAATACGACTCAAGAAAACTATAAAGTCAGGCAAGCTTTACAACAATCATCAAGGACCATTTGAATTTACAAATGGATTTGATTCAGTTATCCTAATCATGAAACTATCAATATGTTTTAGTATACATATTTCCTGGTTAGATTAATGCTTTTTCTTATCTGGAACCTCCAAAATGACTTATCAATTTTCTTTTTGCACCTTAGGAAATACTTTCAATACACTTTGGTGTGAGAGGATCTTACTTTATAATTTAATAACCAAGAAATTATGTAAAGTTTCTCATTAAAACATGAACTTTCATGCCCTATTATCCCAAAGTTTTCAAAAGGTTGAAGTAATATATTTTAAAATCGAAACTGTCCAAATTTACAATAGGATTTAATCTTGACCTAAAGTTGTATCCTTAGCTCTACAGAGATATATCACCACATACTGTACATTTTCAATATATAATAAGATGTCTCGTAAGGCTTAGATTAACTCCTCCATTGTCAGTATGCAACATTTCACCTTAAAACTAATGTTCTCATGTGTACATATACACGTATGACAGAAACATTTCCAACAGATAGTCACCAGACATAACTTTACATGACATGCAGCTAGAAGACAGAATTTTACTGAAAAAAGAGCACTATGAAGGCAAGCCATAGAACTGCATTGAGTGGGATAATTTCAGCTACTTTATCTGTTGTGCTCTTATATTTCAGAACACACACCCAACAACTCAAGCTACCTGTGTACATGTGTTAACAATTTTAGAGCTTGGACATTCATACATGAGAGGTTTAACCCTGAAAGTCACTAAACTACCATTTGAAGCAACAGATTTCCAGAACCAGATAGCTACTATAAAATTTAATGGATCAAAAATATAACATTTAGTTCTAGACCACTTCCTCCCAAGATCTTTAGCTGATTGCTATAAAATAGGCATACTTTTTGTCTCCTTTTCCTTCCCTTATCCTTCCTGTGTCATTTTCCTTGTGTTGTTTCTAGAAACTAGACTATAAGAATTACCACTATAATTTTCTCCCCTCTCTCTATTCTTTACTCCTTGAAATTTCTTTTATTTTTCCAGTTTACCATTCTCAAGGAATTGTGAAGCTATCATACTTTACAACCATTGACTATGTCCCAGACCCCTCTGATAGTCATTAGGTGAACCCCACACCCCCATAATCAACCATCAGGACCAATTTTTGCAATACCTCAAAGGAACTCAGGGGACATAAGAGAACAGGACATAGGGCTAATAATATAGGCTATGACCAAATTATTGTCTTACAAAACCATTAGTTTAACTCCACCTAGATATTAATTTGTCTTCTGCAATAAGACTAACAAATCCAGAGAATAATTTGAACTAGTCTTTATTTTCTTGTCTTTTTATATGTCATTATAGTCCCTGGGAATGTATTTGTGTCATCAGATGGCCTTAACAAGTTTTCCTCATCAAAACATAGCATATACATTACACAGTCATCTTGCCTTTCCAGAATTTAAACAGATTTCCTATTTTTTCATATGCTATAAGGAGCCTAATGTAGTGATTTACCAATGGATTTACTAGTTTACATAAGGCCTTCCAGTCTAGACTAGACTAAAATATGTGACCACAGTTTATTCCTGATTATTGCTCAGTTATCAAACAAAATAGTTTGAGTGCTCCATGTCCAACAGTGAGTCTGTATAATAACAGACTGGGTAAACACTTAAGGAATAATAGATCAACCAAGTATTCAGTTAGCAAAAAAAGCCGGTTGGTTACCAAAATTTGGCAAACTAATCTATGGGATCCATTCATTTAGGTGGGTTTAGGCCAACTGAAAACAAAGACAAAAACCAGCTAAGAGGGAGTTTCCAAATGTTATCTAAGTTGTTTTGATTGTGTAAATAGTCTTGCCTTCCTCTGCTGTCTGATAAAGTTGCTTAAACATTAATTTCCAGTGATAATTCCAAGACATTATCCAGCAGATGGCATGTCAAGAAGAAACAATAGCCTCCATAGTCAGTTTAGCTCTTCTGGGAGTTGGGGTTGACCCAAAGGAAATACAGGAATTATTATGAGGGAAATGCTGTTATCCTTGTTTAACTAGTGGAGATGCAAACAGATGGATACCAATAGGCATTACTCAGAGCTGAACAGAACGTGTACATTTTACAGCTGAAATCAAAAGCTTAAGAAACACCCATAGATAATTGAAATTGTTTTCCCTAATAACTATATCAATCTACTTTAGGGAAGACTGTTAACCCTGATTGGCTGAAAGCTAAAAAACAAGAAATAAAAACAAATGTAAAAGAGAATATACATCTCATTGTTCCACAGAGTGGTTTATAAACTCATTTTGCTTTTGTTCAGTTACTATTACATAAGTGATAAATTTGCAAGTGTATGAATAAATTCAGGTGTACTTTCTACTAAACTAATTTCAAATTATTCTTTGATAAGTAAGATCCGAACTCGCCAAGACTTTAGAGTTAACTTCTATTAACGTGAAACTCAGAAGGTAAAGGAACCAGTTCAGACACCAGAGTGAAAGACAACATAAATATAAAATACAAGACATTTTAAAAGACAATGGGCCTGGCTTTTGCAACAATCAATAGTAGAAAGGGAAAACAATGAAGAGGATACTATTCCAAATCAAGACACTTGTTAATGACCAAATATCATGTGACCAACTTACATGGGTCTTGGTTAAACAAACCAACAACAGCAAATTATTACTGAAACAATTAGGGACCCTTACTTATGATTTGGGTATCAGCAGCTGAAGAAATATTGTTAATTTTTAAGTTATTTGATAATTGTTGCATTTAGGTTACCAATATGTAGGGGCTAATGTTGAACTGTTTCTTCTGGACTTGACTATATATGAAAATTTTCATTATTTTTACTAAAAGGTTTTATATAAAACAGGGTCCCTTAAAAAATAATATTATATAGCTTTTCACAAATTGTAGTGGAAATTTCAGACTCTTCTTTTATTTCCAAATCAGGCCCTCTAAGAACTAGAAGTTCTTACTCTTCTGAATTCACCATTCACCCTTATTCATCCACTCAAACCACATATATGTCTGACCAGTCATACAACATGACTGTTTGCCATTGCACAGGCTGTACCCTCTATCTGACGTGGCATTAACTGCTATTTAAAAACAAAAATAAGACAAAAAAAACCCTGACTTTTTAAGAGAAGGTGTCAGGACTATTAGTCTTGCTGCAAGGGAAATGGCCTCTGATTAGAGAGTTGAAAAATTCACTCTTGGTATAGAAAAAGAGAATACTCAACATTCAATAGATGAAAATGAAAAGGAAGGCCTGGTTAAACACTTTAGATTGAGTGAGACATATACTAAAAGGCAGCTGGGCAGATGGGTGGAATTAACTAATGTCTCTCTTTGGGTACAATTTGCATTTACATATGTTAACACAATTAGACTCAATCTAACCATGATTTATGTTGATTTAAGATGTTTGCTTTGTTTCCAACTAGATATGTATCCTCTGCTTTGTATTCCCATAGCCTTGTGCTTGCCACAGGATACCATATTCATTATTTTTTTAATTCTCTTTTGTGAGATTATAATTAATTTGAAAGTCTGAATGATTTCTTATGATTTACAACCTTGCACCTAGCACAATGTCTGGCTTACTCTACATACTAAATAGGTATTGGGGAATTTGTTTTTGAATTAAAGAGTTATTTAGAGGACAATAGGAGTGTGAAGAATATACACACAAAATTTAGGCAATATCTGGATCTATTAAAGTGTTAATTTTCAGTAAAGGAATTGAGAATTTAAATATTTTTATGTGTATTTTTCCAGGTAGTGAGTGACTTTGCTATTCCTGTAAAGATAATCAACACTCCGCTGACTCTGAAATCTAGTCGTAGGCTTTTGGGTGTTTTTTTTTTTTTTTTTTTGTATATTTTATAGCATAAGCAGTTCAAAAGTACAGTTTTAGTATGCACCAGTTCCTGGCTTTTATCTCAGAGTCTTTGATAATGTTTAAGTCTTCGAGTTGTAAAATTTCCCTTGGGAATTGAAAATATATTCTTATGATGGCTTCTTGATCTTTTCTTGAACCCTCAAACAAAGACCAAAAGGAATATTGAATAGAAGTATAGAATATCAGGAAAACTGCTTCACTTAATTATAACGGGTAATTGTTAGGAGAATTGAACAGGACCTGTGACGGAAGGTCTACCTGACTATGAGGTTCAAAACTGAAATAAACAGGAAATCTACTTCAAGCCTATCAGATACCACAAATTTCAAGGCAAGGGAAATTTGAAAGAAACTTTATGGCTTCTTTGGAAGGAAAACCATTTATAAATATAATTGTTTATAAAATTTCAGAAAATACATTTTTCAAAATAATTGATAACAAACAGAATAACAGTTTATACTTGCAAGGCATTGTCCTATGTAATCCTCAAGGATTATATGATTTAGTTCCCCAATCATGTGATAAACAGGAACTAGCAATAGCTTCACCTTTAGAGAAGAAGGTACATGGAGAGCAAGAAACTCATTCAAGTAAATGGTAGATCTGAATTTTAAATCGAGCATTCACACTCTAGATCTCCTTTTCTGAATTATTACTTTATATAATACACACTGTGAGTTAATCTCCACAATTATGAAGAAAATTCACAAAACTCAATTAAGTGTTTAGCTTAAGAATGATATGGAAAGAGTCCTTAATTTGCTTTAATCACACACAATTTTCTTTAAGTCACAAAGCAATCTCTTCTCAGAGGATGTTAATATGCCTGATACATTTGTCTCTCTCTCTCCTCTACTTATGGTTCAAATTCTATCCACTTTTCAATATGTAACTTAAATGCTGCATCATATAATGCACTACACAAAAGTCATCTCACTCTGCTTTAGGCTATCATAGTACTTCTCCACAACTTTATTATGAAACATAATACCTTATGAAACATAATACTTTATGATAGTAAAAAGGGAATGGAATTTAAAGATTCAAATTCTGACTCTTTAATTTGCTATGGATGTAAGCTTGGTCTTGGACCCTCTGAGTATCGATTTCTTCATCTTCAAATTCAAGTTTATAGCCTGAATACATAAGGTTATTAAGTGTGATAGATTACACAATGTATACCACACAGAGTCTGAAACACCACAAGAACAGAATAAATATTTTCCTTTTTGCCCTTCATTAATCTGAGAATCAGAAGACTCAATTCTGGTCTTTGTCATAGCTATTAAAACTTTGGCATCTACATGGCTTTCATAAACCTCGCCTCTCTTGTGCATTCAATATTTACTGGAAGTCCATGATGTACAAGACAACATGTAAGAGACTAGAGGAACACTTGTATACAAGTGAGACAAGGATACAATTACACACAAATCTTCATGGGACATGGTTCCTGTCTTAATGTCTAGTTCAGTTCAAATGAACAATGACAGCTTACCAAAATGTGTATCAGGCTAAATAAAGTGAGGAAAGTAAAGCAGTTCAAAAATACCAAACAATAATAACAAGAGGGAATAAGCTTGGTATAGAAGATACAAACTATGCAATTCTGTATCCTTTTACACATATATTTTAAGTGTCTTAGCTCAGGTTGCTATAACAAAACATCAGACTTTGCGGCATAAACAACCAACATTTGTGACAGTTCCAGAAGCCAGAGAGTCCAAGGTGTTAGCAGATTCAGTTCTTGGTGAGGGCTCTTTACCTGGCTCGCAGCCAACTCTTTTCTACCTGTGTGCTCACATGGCCTTGCCTTGGTGAGAGCACATGGAGAGAGAGCTCTCGAGTCTTTTCTTTATATAAGGGCATTCATTCCACCATGAGAGACTTACCCTCATGACCTAACCTCACCCTAATTACCATCCAAACATCCCACCTCCAGATACCATCACATTAGAGAGTAGGGTTTCAACGAATAAATTTGGGTTGAAACACAAACATTCAATCCATAAAATCAAGTTTGTTAGTGACAGTTCTAGAAGCTGACCAAACAAGGAATTTCAATTACTTACACATTTGATGTTATTTAAAAGAGAACAAACAAAAACAAAAAAGCTGCTCAGTATTGATTTTTCATTTCGAATCGAAGTTAGGTACCCTTTGTGCTCACTCATAAAAAGAATCAAGTGGCATGTAGTGAACAATGACTTCCGAAACATCACTATCGTCAACACAATGACGTTTCATCAGGTGATTTCTTAAAGTATATTTAAAATAAGCTAGTGACATAAAGCATGAGGAAATGTTAATAATTGCAGTTCTATGCTGAACCGGTCTTTGACCTTAGGTAAATTACTTTCTTTTCTGTGACTCATGTCTCCCATTTTTGAAAGGAAGATGTTAAGCTAATTTCTTAGCTATTTTCAGTTCGAAATATACTGTACAAATTTTGAATAATGAAATTTATACAGTTGCTTCCTTACATCATCATGTATTCAATGAAAAGGGTCCCAGCAGTGTGTCAGGGCCATGCCTTCACACAATCTAAGAGGTTCCCTTTTAAGAGAGATCACAGAACCATAAATATGAAAATAGGTGTAAGACCCTCCTCGCGCTTAGCTGAGTGAATTAGGGTGATTTAGTTAATGAATCTAAACACCACTTTCCTCAGCTTCCACCTGAATAGAGTACGTCTCTTGAAGGTGGCAATGAGAATTAAGTTATTAGATAATGTTTGTAAAGTATCTAGAAAAGAGGGAGGAGAAGCATGTGTATTACCTATACTATATCTGTGTCAAGGTTTTGTCAAAGACCAATTGTACCAGACAAAGTTAAATAGGCAAGAAAGAGTTTACTAAAGACTATTGAAATTTCTCTATGGGAGACAGACTGAATTCAACTCTACTGAAACCAAAGGCAAGAGGGTTTTAAGCACTGGGGTGAGCTCCTGGCAAAGTACTACAGGACAAGATGGAGGAAGTTGATCAATGTGATTAGCCCATCTGTGTTTGCTAATGGGCACTTATCAAAGTTAGACTCCTGCCTCCCACAGAAGCTGAGAGATAGGAGTATTTTAAGTTTTCCACTGAACAATTTGGACATTATGACTAATAATGTTATACTGTGAATGCCTAATACCAGCAGAGGAGAACTGAGATACATTGTGGACAGCATGGACACTGACAAATTTCTAGGAACTTTAAAGTTGCTGAAATATTTATATTAATTCTATTTTACACATACAAATAACCTAGGGAAGGTTAAGCATCTCTTCTTATTTGACAAAGTTTTTAACGCGACTCAACACATCAAATAAACCTAATTACTTTTAATATCTCTCTTTTTACATGGTAAAAGGAAAAATCTTTTGTGAATTTCTAGGGGCCCTCTGGAAAAATTAAACTCCAAAGTCAGTTTGAGATTAAGAAAATTTCATTTAGAATTCCATTTTGGGAAGGAAAATATCAGAAGTTCTCAAAAATGTCAGAAGATTTGGGCACTTGGCTAAAAAGGATCATGGGTCACTAAAACAATACTTGGCTACCAATTTAATCACAGTGTCAAAGGATTTTAAAAGCAAATATAAGTGGTAACAATTGAAACAGCAACAACTTTAGCTCTTTTAAATGTGAGAAGACTTGGCTCATTTAAATAATCAAATTCATGTTAAAGTCAACATAAAACACAGGAAGTTATTCTGGTATAATATAATCCTTACCTTCTAGGAAAATTACTCATAAGGAAAATAAAACCTTTTACAATCTCATTAAGAGCGAGCCAACAACCTAAGAAAATTTTGCCACTGTAACAGACAGAAAACAAAACTCTAGTTTTGCATCAGCACACTGTTGACACTGAAGGTCATTAACAAAGGAAAAAGAAAAATGAAATTAACCCTATCTTTACTAGCTTTGAATACACAAATCACCATCTCCGAAAACCTATGGCTATTCCTAACCATTCAGGTTTTGTCCTCCATTTCCTTCTCATTCAGAAACAACCAATCACTTTACTTTAGGATAAAATTACTCCTTTTTCCTTAACAAAAACACACCCAACATGACTCATACTTTTCCTTAACAAAACACATCCTACATATCCAATATACTTTGCATACAAAATGGTTTTTCTCTTTCCGTAATTATTTCAGAGGTTTTCTTTAGCTATGTTGATCATACTTTTTAACCACTTATAAGTTATATTTTACAGAAAAACACAAGGAAATAGATCATTGTGAACAGTCATATCAGCATTCTGTAGCAGACAAATTTATGAATATACTATCTCACAATTTTTTAATAGGTATACACGTTCTTATGGTGTAATTTCTCAATATAGCAACCAATATATTTAGTCTCTCTGTATCATAAAAATAAGACACTATATAAACTGAAACATGCTTAATAATGAGTTTCAGTAGATTATTTTAGAAATAATCTAGATATTTTATGGATGTTACTTAATTTAGCATAATTTAACATTATCCTTACCAAAAATATTTTGGAGACCATTTTTAAACAGAGACAGAAAACATAATTATGGGTGAAATAAAGTTTATTAGAATAATGACTAAATTTGACTAAAATCAAATTTAGAATCTTAAATATCTAGTAGATATAATATCAGTTTATTTGACCTGTGAACCCAAGTAGAGTAAAAATGTATGTTTTTATTACAATTAATGCTGATAATTCAGAAGTCATAGCAGTTTTTATTAAAGTAACAATATTAAACTATCATTGCCAAAGTTTTACCTAATTTATGTGAACATGAGTTTTTGAGTATTTGGGCTAATTTTGATAATAATTTTTTTTTGCATTTTAATAATCAGAAGTTCAGTGATTTGTTTTTAATTTCTGAGAAGTGCAGGAATATTTATATAAGCACAAACTTCTTTATGCCCATTGTAGTAATGCCCCTTTACCAGAAGTTATAAATTTATTTGGTAATTCTGTCCAGAAGCAGGAAAATGTCAAAGCATATAGAAACTGGGAGACTTTAAAGGAAAATCAGGAGAGTGAGAATTTCCCATCGGGGAGAAAGGCACCAAAGTAACTGACCAAAAGTCAAACAAGATCTCAGCACATGACAAATACTCTAAGCACCAAAAAACCAAAGCTCAATCAAATGAGATCTCATTACCATTAGGAACACTATTAGAATTAAAGTCAATTACTTACCACCCTTCAATGCTTGGATATTGGAGTCACTGAATCAGAAGTCAATGGTTTCCTGATCCAGTCAGACAGAAGCTCTCAAGTTGTGCACCAGGATTCCTGGGTAAAATGCCTAGGGGTCCAAAGATGAATCTTATCCTGAGTTGCAGCACCAGAACTGTCCAAGAAAATTTGGAAGAGACAAAGTTAAGTGGGTAAGTTAACTGGGGAGAAAGATGCAACTCAACTTCACTCAAACAAAAGGTGAGAGGGTTTTCAAGTGCTCGGGTGACCTAGTGGAGAGGTACTAGGGGACATTAGGGGGGAGACTGGTCCATCCAATGTGATTAGGCCATCTGTGTGCTAACTGGAACTTACTGAAGTTAGACTTTTACCCTCTTGCAGAGACTGGGAAGTAGGGATATAATCTCCTTTAATGATATCATTCAAACGATGTCTCCCAGGTCCTTGAGGAAGACATTTCTGGACTGTAAAACTGGCAAGAGGCTGTGAGATCTATATGCATTCTAAGGGTCACAGACAGCTCAAAGTTAAGCATATCATAAACCATCTTTAATTGAAGTAAGTAGAATTCTTAAAAGGCAAAATAAAAAATCGTTTATCTTGTGCATGCCTTTTTTCCTTTTCTAAAGGTATATCATGGTTGCTCAAAATAAGTTATCAAATGAAAGAATCAGCCTCAAATCATCAAGGACATGGAAATCAGATTCAGATTCTAGAGGGAAACCAATGTAGCTTAAGGAAACAAGATAAATAATATAGGAAAAGAATCAGGTTATAAACAAAGGTCAGAGGGAAAAGAAACAGGAGAGCACTGTTATTCAGGCCTGCAATGCATGAACAACCAGAAGCAGGCAAAACCGAACAGATAATTACCTGAGGGATTTAAACTTTAGCGAGTTTAGTAAAGATTTCCCTACCGCCTTAAACAAGAGGAAGAGGAACTGGTTCATGCCAAGACCTTAGGCTTCCCTTGGACCTAGGTCAGGCATGTGTATCAGAAATTTTAAGTTCTTTCAATTGAACTGTAAAGATTTTTATGAAAATTCTCTTATGAATGGATTAACATGGTATTCTCCCCAACTGGTTATATATCTTGATTTTTTAAAACACTATATTAAAAAATTACCAAGTTTGTCATGAGGTTATGTTTGTAACCAAACTACTTGATAGCTTATTAAGCATCTTGCATTAAACAAGTTTGATTTTTGTATTAAAACACCACAGATTTTATTTCCTAGAAGAAAACACAATGCATGTCTTTGTTGACTTAGAACGCATAGAGTTGATTTGTCAAAGATCACTAAATATAACTCTGCTCTGAAAGATCTCTCTCTATATATGTATACACACAAGTATTATATATTTAGTTAGCATTTTTATAGTCAAATATTTTTAAAGGACTAGAAAATATGACTGGGCAAATGTAATAAAATGTGGCATGCTGATGTTTGTTTGAATCTAATGTTGATAAATTACTTCTAGGCCATGAAAATTTTCATATCAAGCAAAAATGTCATCTATTATGTAATAATGAATGCACCTCATCTTGCCTTTGATTTATTTTTAAAATGCCCATAAGTTGCTAAAACACAACGAACCATAAAATACTTCAGAAACTAAAAAACGAAAATTGAAAATTTAGTTATTTGGTGTTTGTTATGGGGCACACAATATGTCAATATTTTCATTTATCATTTTTAAATAAATATTTTTAAAATACTTTTGAGCATGCATTAAAGAATTGATAAGAACATTAGTCTAAAAATAACCACTAAAAACATATCATAGAGAAGAAATGTGTAATTATTAGACCAACATAAACAGTAAAGGTGACTAAAGTAAACTGCAGGCTTTTGTATGAAAATGTCTGATATTATCTATGCTATGACTTCAGATTTCTTTATGTCACAGCCTGAAAGCAGAGGACGTTCAGAAGCTTCTCTGAAGGACAAGAGAGTGTATCCCTAGATTTTTTTCACCCCTCCTTGGAAATTTGTTGTGATATACACTGCCAGGGATTATTGGTCTATATTCTCTCTACTTTTGTTCTCTGTACAGATCGATAATTAATTTGTATTTCAGTGTCACTGATCCAAATTAATTTTTGATACGAGTGCTTGTTTTATTTGAAAGTTTCCTTAACTTATTTCTTTGATATCTTTCCCAATCTTGTCTACAACAACAATGTCAAAATCTGTATACAGTCTGTCTATGTGGCAACTGGATGCATTAGAAATGTAGAAAACAAAAATTAGCATGTTGGGTCAGATCCATAATTAATATACTTTAATGCTTTATTTCTGACAATTGGATTAAGGATTAATTTTTGTGAAATCATTTCCCCACTGATTCTCTCCAGCAAGACTGACTTTTTCATTGCGTTTTGCCAAATCTTATGAGCAGTGCTTTCAACTAGAATGAACTGTATCAAAGTGGGTGGAAACTATTAAGGGTTCAAAGCTGTTTTGTATTCTATAGAAACCAGGGCAGGACACATAAGCCCTATTTGAGTTATACAATTTGCTTAGAGGATCCCCAGAGCAGTGCTTCCTGAGCTCAGATACCTTAAAGAAATTTTATTGAAAGAAAAATGTTTTCATTGTAGTCCCCTCATTCCTGGGTCATAGACATAAGTCTACCAGAATTTGAGCCACAGATAAACACAAGTTATAGACAATTACTGCTCCTCAGAAAATCACACTTCCAATCCTCTTGTGGGTTAAGCTCTTTACTTACTCATTTTTATCTGCTTCCCTGATCTTCTCTCTTATAATGTGTTCTCTCCAAGTGAGCTACCCAGTTTTTTATGCAAACTGATAGATACTACTAGGTTGTAAGAGAAGTTCAAACACATCTCCATTTCTTCTCAAACTGAAAAGGCCTCTACTAGAATTTATAAAATTTTATACAGGTTAAGTTCTGATTTAAATTATCCATCTTATAGGATAACACTCAGAATTCCTACACTTAAACATAGGTAGTAAAGATTTTGATTTTACTAACTAGCTTTCCTCTTTTACTTTCTTCCTTTTCACTGATTGTGAATAGTCACTTATCTTTTATTTTTCCCTCCAAGTGAAATAAATTATTCCATATTATTCATATTTGTATTCTAAAACTATATGTAAACAATCCCTCACTGAGGCAGGGAATAAGGGAATTAGTTATAAGAGAAATCATTTCCCTGCTATGCTCTGAGTGCCACACAAATATGAACTTCTTTACTTTACATGTGAATTGAACTTGAGACTCACTGACGAACAATATGGGGCAGAGCTGTGCTTGAATCCAGGCAATGTGGCTCCAGAGACATCCTTAACCGCTGCACCGTGCTAACTTGTTCTTCCTTTTAGCTAGCCTAGAAATTAAGAACATCCTGGAAGTAGAACTGGCAAAATGTCTTCTTTTCCTCTGCATGTCAATGCATCCTCCCTACAGGAAGAGTGTGATTGACTTTATTAACATTAAGCAAAATGGGTCATGAGCTAGTCCCCCTTCATCATAAGTATGTTAGAGGTCATCAGCATATTTGGTTTGCTCTTTGTCCCTGGTCTACCTCAGCACACCCAGATTGTCTGTGGAAGACCTCACGCTCCTCCTGGTGAACAATAACTGTCCAGACCTAGAGGTAGAAGTGGTTTCAAGTTCAAGTCATGTTTTTTGACTCAGCCTGATCAGGAAGAAAGCTAATAGTTGCTCACCAGGTTACATTTGTGCCCATTATTCAGTTGGTTCAAAACTAAGTTTTGACTGTGTGGTGATTAATTTCTACCATTATTCCAACTATGTTAACACTTACTGAAAACGTACTATGATTCTCTCAAGAATTTTTTTTTTGTAACTACATTTTCATGTAACTACCGTACAGCGACACAATGATGCAGGTGATAGTATATTCATTTCACTCATGAAAAAACTTACTTTCTGGTGGTTTATGTTTCTTGACAAACTTTGAATATATTACATCTAGTGAATAATAGAGTTCTGTTCAGAGCTTTGCATTCTCATGTTCTGTTTGAATTAAATAATAAATAGCTCATGGCCTATCAGAAGCTCACTGGAGTGTTTAATATGCCTCCCCGCAAAATTATTAGATGCTTGTATAAAATTGCATTGTGGAATTTTGCCCTCATTTCACCCCTCTTTTCCAGGGTATGACATTAAGTGAGGAAATTTCCAAAGAGAAAATATCCTTGTAAGTTAGTGCCTTAGCTAGAGGAAAGTCCGATTAAACAAAGATAATGTAGAAAAAGTTATCATCAATGAAATCAAATAATTTAATTCTCTTTTTTCCAATTGGTTTCAGTTATTGAAGTAGTTTTGCCAATGGTACCTTTCCTTTGGGTAATATGTGTTGTAATAATATAATTGCCCTTAATCACAATAGCAGAAGGAAAAATATAGAAAGTTTAATGCATGGAACCTCCTCCAGCCCAGACACAGGACACAAACACACATACACACATACACTGTTAAAACTGATTTATAAAAAATATTTATTTGTGGACTGCTTTAATTTTTCATAGTGTTTTAGATTTATGGTACATTTGTACCTGTGATGTTCTAAAACATTGAAAATTGTAAATGCCAAGGGATTCTCTGGTCATCTAATCAATTTTATTCATAGAAATTGTTTTTATGCAAGAAAAGTGTTTAAGAAAAATTATGGTGAAAAATACAGAAAGCTTCTTCTCTAAGATCAGGAACAAGATGAGGATGCTCACTCTCACCACTTTTATTCAACATAGTATTCAAAGGCCTAGCCACAGTAATTAGGCAAGTAAAAGAAATAAAAGCATCCAAATTGGAAAGGAAGAAGTAAAACTGTTACTACTTGCAGATGACATCATGTTATATAGAAAACTCTAAAGACCCACCAAAATCCTGTTAGAACAAAATCAACAAAAATCTGTTGTATTTATATACACTAATAATAAAAAATATTGAAGAAAAGATCAATTTACCACAAAATTAAAATTACCACATGATCTAGCAATTCCTCTTCTGCATATTTACCCATAGAGATACTAATTCACAAAGACACATGCATCCTCACGTTCATTGCAGCATTATTTACAGCAGCCAAGATATGGAAAGAACTTAAGTTTCCATCACTGCACGAATGGATAAAGATATACACAACACACACACACACACACACACACACACACACACCAAGGGATATTATTCAGCTATAAAAATGAATGAATTTTGCCATTTTTGATAACATGGATGGACCTTGAGGGCATTATGTTAACTGAAATAAGTCAAAGTAAGACAAATGCCATAGGATCTCACATATATGTGGCATCAAAACACAAACAGAACAAGCTCATAGATAACGAAGAACATATTGGTTGTTGCCTGAGGTAGGAGGGGTAGAGGAGGTCAAAATGAACACATATGTACAGTTACAAAATAATGTGTCATGGGGTTGTAATATACAGCATGGTGACTGTAGTTAATAATGTACTGCATATTTTAATGCTGCTAAGAGAATAAATCTTAATTTTTTTCATCACAAGAAAAAAATTGTAACTATGTAAGGTGATGGATATTAACTGGAATTATTGTGTTGATCATTTTCAAACGTGTACAAAATATCAAATCATCTTATTATACACCTGAAACTAATAATGTTCTATGTCAATTATATCTCAATTAAAAAAAAAACTACCAGAGGATTCCATGATATTAAATTTCACTGAGGAATAATGTCCTAAAACCCAACTAAACTCCACCTTGATGCAGTTTACGCTCTTTTTCAGAGTCATATCAAATTTTGAGAAGCAAAATTCACTAAATTCTACTGAATAAAATAAGTCATTGACTTTTAAGCCACATAAACAATTGATTTTGACTCCACTACTGATCACCAATGTGATCCTGAGCAATTTAAATAAACTTTTGAGTTCTTTGTTCTTTTCATTAAAATTGGGATTAAAGATGTCTAGGTATGTCCCAATTATTAATTGAAATATATATAAAATATAGATATATATTTTAGATGCTGAAAAATGTGGGTTGTAAATATTGCTTAAATTTTCACTGTTTATAAAATAATTTGGTTAACATAATGAAAATATAAACTATAAAAAAGCATGTTTAACCTGTACAGCTAACGAACATATACATTTGTCCAAAGAACCCCAGACTTCTGTGTATGGATATAGACTTGAGTACCCACTTTCCACATGACAGTAGAAATGGCAGTTATGTCTTTTATTAGTATAACTTTGCCAACATTTTTCATGTTGCATCAAAGTATATTGTTTTAAGTACAGTTTGGAAAAATGAGTTCTACGGTGAATCAGTGTCCTAGTGACTAGCTCATAATTCCTAAATTTGAATTCTTCCATCTTCAAAGCACACCCTAGCTATGCACCATCTCAGTAATAAAAGAAATCAGCTGTTAGAGCTGACCTGAATACACTCCTAAAATATAAAATCATCGTTTCCCATGTTTTATCCCTATTAGAATGCAGTGTTTAATAAGAGTATGGAGCTTAGAGTCAAACAGCCTGGGCTGGTATTATTATTTTAATACTTTGTATCACTTTAGTTTTAAAGAACTCAATTGACACACTTCATTTTGAAAGACAGGGTGGTGACCTGGACACATAATTTCAGGACATCACAGAACTCCAATTTTACTGAATGAATAAGTGAATGTATTTTATGAGTAACTCTGAAACAACTGTTCTTTATGGTCTTTAAGGCTTAGCTTCAAAGCATAGTCATGAGATGATTGTGTAGGCATTTATGTAAGGTGACAGAACTATCCACCTCATAGTAATATATATGACATGACAACAATGTTGCAGAGAAATGTCTTTATGTTTCTAACCCCTCATAAACCATTCAGTATATCCCATTGCTCACTTTCAATATTAGTTTTCTTTTAATATCACAGTAGTAGCTAGATCAATTACAAAAGTTTCTTTTTAATACAGTAAGTGTTTTATTTCCCTACATGTCATAATTTAGAGGCATAAATAATTTCAGCATTAATACAAAACATTTATTGAGCCTCACTATGGACAGTGCTTATATGTGACAGGTGCTTAACAGTGATGGATTTGATCCCACAGGAAGTTAATTAAGTTATTCAGGCATTGAGTTTCTATTTGGAAAGCTTCCCTAAAAGCTCTCCTGTAATAGCTGATTGTATTTCTATTTTATATTACTAGAAAGCCATGGCTGGTGTTTGTTCTGCACCTGGTTTCCCACAGCATGTATCAAAATAATAATTCTTGTGACTAATAGCAAATATATCTTTATAATTGCAAGTAGAGTAAGACAGCATTCTTATGAGGAGAAAACTCCACAGTTTTTCAGAGAAATAAATTCAAGTCATTCCTACATGAATAGTTTGGGATACAGTGTAAGATTCCATTGATTTATCTAATAATTTTGGGTCGTAAAGTAGATTTAACTTCTTTAGCAGGTCAAGTATAATACTAAAAAATAAAAAAATGTATCCCTTAGCTAACAAGGAAGCTCACAGGAATAAGAATATTTCAGAGTTCAATTGTTTTTTATATTCTGGATTTACTTTGATTACAACAATGTCTCCTGTCCTATTGTACAATGGTGGCAATTCACTTGGATGTTACATAAATAGTGTAGAAAGCATTAGACAAATTTCTAGGAAAGTAGATACTTGGAAAAATAAGTAGAGTTCTTCAATCAGTACCTTTACCAGATGCAGCACTAAATATTCACTTAGGACAGACACACAACTCTAAGTCAGGCACAGAATCCTAAGTTCTCTGCAGCTATCACCCTGCTCCCCACCCCCCACCCCCATTCAGGAAAAAGCTTGGGCTGTTTTATATAACTTTTGTTTAAATTTAAAATCTATTGATACAGCATAGAGAATTACTTTATATTGATGCAGTTAATATTCAGCATTTCATTAGCATGTTTATATTACTATTTTTTAGTGTGAACTGAGTATGAAAATGAAAAACATTTCCTTCACATAGTATGAACTTTTATCCTTCACTCTCATTAAAGCTATGATTTTGCTGTAATACAAAGATTAAATTTCATTTTAGACAATTCTAACTAAAGTTCTGAGGAGCTCTCACTTTCTACAATGTTCTTTTACATTTAAGGCTGTTCCAACATAGTCTATATTGTACTCCTAATATGATCTTACCTTCCTCTTGAAATCTTTTCAGTTACCCACATTAACATTATGCTTCTTTTGAATCACAGAATTAAGAGCTGAACTCCACTGAAATGACTTCAGTACACTGCTTTCCATATGGAATGGTGACATAGTTTATTCAATATTAGATTTTTTTTTCGTATAATCAGATAGCATCTTTTCTGGATTTCTTCTAACCCAGAAATACATGAAATGGCAATTTTGACATAGAGACATCCCTTCAGGGGAAATGGACTTCTTTTTTTTTTTTTTTTTTTTCCAATCATCTGTTAGTATCTCTCCTTGGTGGCCTCATGCCACCTCCTGGAACTGAAAGCAGGAATTAACCCACTTGCTGACAATACTGACATGTACATCATTAGTCCAGGTCCTGCTCCCCAGACTCAAATTGGAGCTCCATGCTCACTGTTGGCTACTCACATGCCTACTGGGCCTCTGCAACTCTCTGCACTCAATCCGATCTCCTGCTTTTCTTGCCAAACGGCCCCCACTTTTAATCTCATTTCAGTCTCACTTCAGGCAGTGGCCGTACTTACAGTTGCTTAGTCTGAAATGGCATCGTCTGTGACTTCACTCTTCCTCTCACCCTGCACATTCAGTCTCAGTAAAATCAGTTGTTCAGTCTTCAGAATTCTCTGTAACTGGAAACTATTTTCTGCACTTCCACCGCAACCATCAACGTTCCCATAGGGATCATTGGAAAAACCTTCAAAGAAGTTTCCCTGCTTCTACCATTGTTCATACTATCTATTCTTTATAGGCCAGTCACATGACCTTCTGAAGTTCAAGTCATGGCATGTCACTCCTGCTCAGAATCCTGAAGTGGCTCCTCATTTAACTTAAGGTAACATTGTCTGCAAGGCCCTGCACAACAAGGTCCCTATTATCTTATCACTCATCCCATCCCTCTCTTAGGTATGCAAACGTAGCCTTCCTGAATATGACAGGCTTGTTCCTGCCTCAGGAATACTGCCCTAGTTATCCCCTCTGCATGGACCACTCTTTCCCCAGATACACATATGGTTAACAGCCCCATCTCAATCTTTGCTCAAACGTTACTTTCCTAGTGAGGCATACCCTGACCACCACATTTCATACTGCTACATTCTTATACCTCCCTCCATCACTTGTGTTCCCTCTTCCCTAGTTCTATACCCCTAAGCTTACCTGACTCTTTATAGCACTTCTCACCCTCCAATATTCTATATCCTACCTCTTTTATTATGTTAATTCTCTTTTGTCTATCTCCACTAAAACTGAACAATATTAACATTAGGTATCTATCACCTTGTTTTGTTCTGATGTACCCAAGTGCCTAGTCAAGTGCTTACAGGTACATAGTATTTTTTTTTTTTTTTTGTAGGGATGAGGTAATCAGGTTTATTTATTTATTCTTAATGGAGGGACTGGCGATGGAACCCAGGACCTCATGCATGCTAGGCATGCATTTTACCACTGAGCTATACTCTCTCCCAACATAGTATTTTTTGAATGAATGAATAAATTTCCAATGTATCTCACATCATGCAGCCTGAGTTTAGCCTGTAGCTAAATATTACACTCAAAATTTGTTCATGACATTCACTTGCTATTTTAACATTCCTAACTTGTATAAAAATTAAGCATACTTTAGATACTATGGAAATTCAAGTCTTACATGTATCTTGCCACCTCATTCAGACTGAAAAAAAAATTTTTTTTAATTCCCCCTCTGAAAAAGTGAACATTCAGTTATCTCATATATTCACTGTGGTCAAAGTCAAAGTTTACTCCTGACAGGATCTTTCCTGAGATGACTTCTATCTGCAAGTCTTTTTTTTATGTTACCTCATATGCTACTTCTCCCTAATTGCTTCAGATATTTGCATGTCTTATCTCTGCCTTAAAATTTTTTTCTGCTTTAATTTTGCTTTCATTTCTTTTAGAATGTGAAAGAATCACCTATTTTCCTAAGTTTACTTCTCTTAGATAGCCACGTTAATTTATGATTTAACAAATAATAATCAGTTCATAAATGTGAATGGCTTCTTTCAATAAATTATTCTAGATTATGAGTGAGGAACCATCTGGTTAGAACTCAGTGGAGTCCATTTTCAGCATCACATTCTCAGAGTTATGGGTGTGAGTCCCTGATTCATTCTGTGTTAAAAATATGCCCCTGGGTGCTGTTATGGAAGATAGAGTGCTGGTGTCAGTGGTCTCCTTGCAGAATGTCATTAGAAGCAGCAGCTATGCCACAATGAAAGCAGAGCTGGCAGTAAACCATGAGCCATATCAATTACATTTGAAAGTAAAATAGTCCCAGTAATGAAATATGTTAATTTGCAGTGAAAGCAACTGAAATCTTTGGAAAATGAGATTCCCCCTACCCTGGTGCACCTCAGGAATTTTTGTATTCCTGCTAGCATATTTGCTTCATGCCTTAAATATTTTGTTCTCTAAAAATGATGGCTGTGCTGACAGTTCTCTCTTCCTTCTTTGCTTGAACATCTCAGGTAATGGAGATGAGGTTCCTAACTAGCATTTCATTTGTGGACAAGTATCTGTCAGATATGACTCTAATAAGATGCTCAAATAGAGATGTGTGGTGAGTGGTAACCAGTACCTTCAGGTAGTAGAACTTTTGTACCATTCATGTCTATCTTAATCATCCAAAGATAAGTTTAACATCTTCATGAAACTGAAGGTTCTATTACGCAGGAGAAAAGAATTTTTTTACCCTCAGTAAATTCCTGTAACAAGAATCCAATGTCATAGCATGTTACAAAACTTAGTACTTTTTAGCTCTAGCAGTCTTGAACCAGCTTCCAGCGGATCAAGACTATACTTTTCAAACCAAACTTCTGAGAGTGGGTTACACATTATCATTTATTGGTTGAAATATTAAGTTAAATGAGTTCATTTTATTATCTTAATTACCTTATTAAAATATTTTGATTAATTTCTATGTATTAAAGTGGGAAAGAATTTATTATACTTAGGCCTTGTTTTTAGGTAAAATTATAATATTGTTACTATGTGTTTGTCAATGCTATGTTTTCCTGTGGCTTTCAATGTCTTTTTCCAAATGTGTCCACATTTGTGACTGAAACCTTTACCCAAGCTAATCTTGCTTCACAGTGCAAACGTAATGAATAATTTTTTGAAATAAACAAGCTCCTGTCTTTGTATCTATGAACAAGGTTTATCCATCACTTCCTCTATATCCTCTTCTGCACCAGTAAATTAAAACTCACAAGAAATGACCTGATATAAATAAGTACATTCAGCAAACTAAAATTTTGACATAAAATATGGTTGCAATAATATCTAAATGATTGGTTTCTAAATGATTGAGTTTTCTTTCTTATTCAAGTGACTGTAAGGTTACAAATTGTTATTATATAGAATTTGGCCGGGACACACACATTAGAAACCCTGCTCTCCCTGTATCTCTACGAAGGAACAATATTGACAGATGGTAAAGCAAGAAAAAACAGAATCAGCACTGTAGTCCTTTGTTAAAAGTGGGCCCCATGGTCCAATGTGGAATTTCTGAACACAGGGAAAAATCCGGTAATGTCTTTTATTTTTCTGGACAAGAGAGTTCTAAGATTCCACAAACCAAAGCAGGCCCAGGGTACACACATATACACACTCATACAGTCTAGGGTTGTACAAACCACAGTCTGAGCAGAGAGCACATCTGTCAGGTTCAGAGGAAAAGGAGTGGTAGAGAAACAAGAAAGTGATTCCACAAGGTGTGGGGCCAGCTCAGGTGTGACCACTGTCTGCCTGTTCCTCCTCTCTGTGCTCAGGTAAGAGAAAGCATCGACAAAATGCAGGAGAAAACTCTGGGAAGCCTAAAGAAACGTAAGTGCACCAACTACTGAATTTGCATAATCTCATGGATATTTTAACAGGACCAAATAAAATCCTTAGCCTCTCTTTGCTCTGCCATTTTTTAGTGCATAGTTGCCACATTTTTCAATCCGATTAACTACAAAGCTTCATAATGTATTCTAAAGTACCCCTCATAACACTAGTATCTGAAACATTTTTAGTCCAATTTTTACTACTTTTTTCTCCAACTAAAGGCATTCATTCTTTTAAAAATTTTGTTCTATCTAAATAAATATGATAAAGAATACCAAAAATGCTCACAATTTCAAATTTTTGATATAATTAATAATGACATTTTGCCTATTTCTCTGTTTACATAACTGATATCCCACTATATATAATTGTGTGCTATTTATTCTGAAAATATGCATTTATTATCTGCTCTTAGAGTGTGCCTGGCATTGTTCTTGACGCCAAGAATAAGCATTGCTACAGCAAATTAACTGCTGTCGTGGAGCTCATTTTCTAGTATGAGAGAGGCAATAAACAGAAAAAACACATATATACCAGATCAGAATGCAAAGAAAACAAAACCCTGGTAGGGGGAAGATAGCGATGGGGACTGGGGTAGGATTTTCCCTGTCAGCATTGCTAAGAAAGACTTCTTGATAGTGTGACCTAAGTGCAGAAATGTAAATATTGGGAGCATTTTCCATATTATTAAAATTGTAATGCTTATGCAATCAGATTTATTTAGACCCCAGTTGTTTGAGTTTCAGGTTAATTTTTCTGTGATATAAATGGATTGCAGACAGCGTATATAGTGTAAGAGTTGCCCACATCTCTAATATTTTCCTAAGAATAGACATTTAAATATAGAATTACTATGTCAAAGTTTTATATATATAATGATCTACGAACCAATATTGGTCTGTTTTTCAGAATGCACAGTAACATTATTTATAATTTCTAGAAGTACATAATATTGCTCAGCTCCTTATATGAAAGTCAGCATTGATTACTTTTTGCATTTTTACTAATTCAATAGAAAAAAAAAGTAGGTGTTTATTTTTTGTTCTTTTAATTGTTATTCCCATGAATCCTAATGTAGGTGATCATGTGGAGCATAATTTTTCTTCCTTCTCAATTTTGCAGTGTCTGTTCAGGTGTTCAAGTACCACTAGATTGATCATTTATTGTACTTTGACCCTTTACTCTTACCCTTGTGCTTACTTTCTCCCACTAGCCTCTCTTTATTGCTCAGTAGTTGATAAACTCTTTCTGTAGCAACAATAAGTTCTGTAAACAAAATTTGATACCTCAAAGGAAAAATAAGTTCAAGACCCATTGTGTTTTGCTGGGCTCAAAGATAAGACATCCCACCTCTTGCCTGTCTACCTACTACACACTGGACTAAAATGGGTTCCCCAAACATTTTTTAATACCCCACAGGAAAAAGGATAGATTTCTTAAGATTCTTCATGACTTTACTAACTTTAAAACTTATTTTTTATCTCTTGTCCCCTAAACTCTAGCCATAGACCTCAAATTGCAATTCCCCCATCTATGTCATAATCTCGCTTACTTTCTTGCCTTTTCCTTCTAGAGAGAATGTGCTCTCCCTATATGTCCCACTTCAACTCCAGAACGACCATCAGTTGTTCAAATCTCAAAGCAGTAAGATTTTCTTTCAACTCCCTTTCAGTCTGGGTCAGGCATCCTTGTTCCGTTTCCTTGGTAGAATGTAGCATTCTCAACATACTTCAATCATCATAACCACATATTTACTTTTGGTCTCTTATACTAAATTCCTTGAGGATGCAGATAATGTCACATTCATTATATTTATTTGCAGCATTCAGTGGATAATCAAGAAAAATTCTTAAATAAATGGAAACAGGAAAAGTCTTTACTTTTCACTCATTCTGACATCTTCCTCAAATTCTCAACAGCATTTAAACAATATCTCCACATCAATGCCTGATTATCTTTAGAGAAAAGTTCATTCATGATACTTAGTGCTAAGAAGCTCAATATTTTCCTGTTGCCTACCATGCTAAATCAAAATGTCACAGCTTAAGTTTTAAAATCTTCTATACTATATTCCCAGTCTGATATTTTAGCCTGGTGTGGAGATGAACTAAGTGCAAAAATCTGTGAGTTTCTCAGCATTGCCTACCACTATTTCCCAGCACCTGCCATTAGTCACTGCATTAGGAAGGACTTCCTCTTTATTCATAATATTGATCTGCTTTAATTGCCTTGCCTGATACCTACCTCCTAATTGGAGGAGAGCTCTCCTTTCTCTGAACTATGACTTTATACTTCTCTTATAGCAATCATTATTTCTGTTTTTGTTATGTGTACTTGAAGATTTTTCACTTTTGCCTCTCCAAATCATGCTTTTATTTCTGTCATAGTCATGCCATATTAAAATGATGAGTTTACACATTTCTTATTTACGTTTGGGGCCTCAACAGTTAGCACAACACCTCATATAATAGATATCCAACAACTGTTAAATATGTGCACATACAGTCAATACCACGGACATGATGAAAAAGAGCTCTTACAGCATCCAGTACAGTGTTTTAAATATAGTAGGTGATCCATAAATATTTATAGAACTGAATTAACAAACATTTGACCTAAGAATGAGAATATGCCACCAAAAGTCATTACTGGCTTAGCTAAATATCTATTCTCTATTTTCACTCTCTCTGAATAAGTATTCTACTATTTTACTTGACTCTCTTTGAATCTTTCATTACTTAACCTCATGGAGGTTAACCATATCTGGTTACCATTTACACATCAAGAAGGTGAAAATTCAATTTTGTTAGGTCATATTTCTATACTGATCAAAAATTAATATTAAATAGCAATTCTCTTTTCCTTATTATATTTAGAATATCAAAAACTACTTTTAAATACTAGAAAACATGAAATATTTAATGGTTGTAGGAAATAAGTGAGTGAAAAAAAGATAGAAGCAGGTCAAAAAGAAACAAGAACCAACCTGAAGAATTATTCTGTGGCCAAAACTGGTATAATTTGAGCCAAATTTTTTTAAATGATAGTATTGGATTAAAAAATGTAAGATAAACATTCATGAATACACATAGATATGCATGAATAATTCAATCCAATATATAAAGAAGAGAACTCCTCCTCAAAGAAAAATTTAAATTAACATATGTAGAAGGAATTAAGGAAATCTAAAATCACTATTAAGAAAACACCACAGTAATAATTTTTCCACGCACAATCAACCAAGACATCCTAAAACCAGTGGGGATGAAAAGTCTAGAGATCTAGTGTACAATATGATGACTATAGTTAATAATACTGTAGTGAATACTAGAAATTTTCTAAGATAGTAGAATTCAAGTATTATCACACAAAAAATGGTAACTATGTAAGGAGAATATATGTTAAGTAGACTGACTGTAGTAAGTATTTTTCTACATATATGTGTGTGAAATCATGCTGTAAGATTTGAAATATATATGTAATTTTAATTACAAATTTTAATTAAAAAATAAATCAAAATCAGTTGCAAAATTTGAGTAAAAAAAGGATATTTGCATAATCTCAATATTTACACCAAGTGATTTATCAATTACAAAATAAATAACACTCTGGCCATTGAGTTGTTTGTTTGGTCAAAGACATTATAAAATCAAATAACTACATTTCCACTCTGTCTGCAAAGTATTTACATATGAGTTCATTTTGTCCATTTATAATCTATTAAGAAGAAAGACTTTGAGATTAAAGTATATGCAACATTTAAAAATTATGTTTGATCATGTTTTGTATCCCATTTTTTAAATATACACAAACCATTGCTGAAAATTACAAAAGTCAGTAATTAGAAAATTATTTAGCCTTTAGGGGGTGGTTATTCCAAATAACCAAGTACTTTGATTTTAGGCACACTTTAGTTGTTGGCTTTTCTTTTGCGTGGCACTGTATTAGCAGGACAAAAGCTGCTTGGCATGTCTTATTGTTATTTATTAAACTAATAAACATGTCATCCGGTGTATAGTAACCTTGTGCTACCATCTGTTTGTGAATAAATAGACCCTTTCCAGCAAGATAAATGACTAAATCTTTCTTCATATTATAAGTAAAATAATGATCCATGGGCCAGCAAGTGAGGTCAATCAGAATCTTAAAACCATAGCAATTTAGCAACCATTTTTAGATGTCATACCTGCGAGGAGAAACTCCCAAAGCTACTGGAGGTTTATTAAATACAACACTGCTGATTCTGCCGGGCAGACTCCTTCACAGATGGCACATGTTTAGCTACCATTTCTGCAATTTATTGCCCCAGGACAGATGTCCTACAAACAATCTTATCCCCTGGTGATTTGCTGTTTCATTTGTGAGGAACTATTCAAAAACAGATAAAAGACAAAAAGGCCTAATCTTTTCACCATACACTTTGCTCATCTGACCAATATTCCTGCCGTAATTCTAAAAATTCCCTAATGTAAGAAATAAATGAAAACAGAACACTACTTTAATATGTCAGAACTAATATTACAGCCAGATTCCTTTAATCTCTAAGCAAATAATTTTTTTAAAGTTTAAGTGTACTAAGTACAGATGTAAATTCATGGTCATTTCATGAGTCAATTACACTCATTACTATTTACAAAACAAATGAATTTCCTATTATGCCCTAAACTAAATTAAGTCCCTGTTCTTTTCATATATTTTAATATGCTGACCTATTTCTTTTTCTTAATAATTTCAGGAAAATATACTAATAATTATTATAAAAAATTTTTAAAACCATCTAGTAAAAGAGATTTTACCTCATCACTTAGGCAGATATTTAACAGTGGAATTATGCCAGCATAATAACACATATTGTTTGAGTGTGAGACAGGAAGAGGGTAGGGCACAGCCATTCAAGGAATGATACAGCAATTAACATCAAATGGTGGAAGATTCAACCCCCAGTAGGCCTTGAGGCTGAAGATGGTGGGAGATTTGACTTCTAGCAGATCTTGAGCTTCATTATATGCCCATTGTAATATATTAACATGGTGAATAACATGGCCACAGGCGCCATGACAGTCCCAAGGCTAGCCACAAAAGGTCAAAGACTGGGAAACGGCCAAATTCCTGGGAATCCCACCAGCCCCTTCCCCAGGCTAGTTAGACTGGTCCTTCCACTTATTAGCATATGAAGCCACTGAGTCCATAAAAACTGGCAACACGTGCCTCTCCACCACTGCCCCCTCTCTCTCCCTCTTCAGAGACCGCCCACACTCTGTCTATGGAATGTGTACCTACTTTTACTCCAATCTGAACACCCAACCCCCACACCTCGTGGCCTTTTTCTTGCCTTTCATGATGTATCTCTCAAAATAAATTTACTTTTACTCAACTGTGGCTTGCTCTTGAATTCTTTCCTGCACAAAGCCAAGGACCCACACTCAACTGAAGCCTGGGACACAGCCCTCCTCACGCCCCACATCTGTTTTTCCTGCATCAAGTGGACACGTGGGTATACAGGGAAGGTGACTTTTTAAAATGCATGATCTTTATTAAATACCAGTTTATGTTAAATTTTTTGCATCCCTTCCTGTCTCCTTGTGCTCTGCTCTCCTGTTACACTGTCCTGGTGATGAAAAGTAGGTGTTGCCTGTGTACTTACATCTAGAGTCAGAAGATACGGAAGAATCATTTCCTACAAAACTGATTCCTCATGGGCTTCCCCATGGTAGCTGAGGGAGGAAAGGGTGTAAAACAGATACTAAGCTTCATTGATCTGAGAAGCAAAATTCCAGTAAAATTCTATATTGGAAAGAATGGTTTGATTTTTACCTCCTTCATAGAAAGATAATTTATGTTTGAGAAGGGAATAAAGAAGTAATCTACAATCACCCACCATACTTGGGAATAGGTATTCTGACATGCCTAGCTCATTCTTCTCTGAAAAACACCTGAAGGCTAGCCTATGAGAAACTTTTCAAATTTCTTTGCTTTGTAACCAAAACATAAGCCATCATCATCTCTGTACAATATTCATACAAAACATATTCACTCTATATACCCATTTTCAGAATCAAAAACAGTAAAATTCTGTGTGAATCTGTTGGCCAGAGTACCACATTTTCACCCTGAATTCCATGCATTTCAGAATATATATTCAACACATTATTCTATACTAATAGAATTTAATGTTTGAGGGGCTCAGAGATCACCTGCTCATATTTGTATGTTTCTAGTAAAAATTAGGCAAAATGCTTAGGTGAAGACTTTCTCTGCAAGATGAGGAGGAAATACTTCAACACTTTGGAATTTTTTTTTTTTTTATTCCATTCATGTCTGGTCTGAGCCTAGAATGTAAACTAATTCTGTTCAGTCTTCCCAGCGGAGTTCAGGCTGCCCCTTAAGAGCTTCCTGAGAGTTCGTTAAAGTATCTAAGCCTGAAAGTCCACCTAGGGGTCAATTTTCGATTTCTAAAAACTTTAGTTGAAAAACAAAGTCAAGGAGCTACTTCAATGTTGTTGATTATTATGAATATTATTGGTAGGGAGTCCAATCTGTTTTATTTGTGACCCCATTACTTCACTTGTCTATGATCCTTTTAGTATTTCATGTGCTTTATATTCATAGTGATGACTCAAGATGCGGAGTATAAAACAAAAATTTCATTATGATAAATAGTCAAAGTTTCAACTATATATTATTGTTTTTGTTTCAAGATGAGTCTCTTTACTGATGAAATGACTAATCCCTAAGATCTGTAAAACAATAATATGTAGTTGAGTTTATGAACATTCATTCCAGGAAAAAGTTACTCTCTTGACAGTCGTACTTTATGGAATCACCTTCTGCTGTCCATGTAAAATGTGTTCACAAATGAAATACACTGAACTTGAACACGATCTATAAATAATCATTAGAAATCCAAAGAAGAAAATTTCAAATGTGTTGGGTGTAAATTATCCAGGAATGTTTGGAGGTTTAAAAGTTTTGTTACCAATAAAGTAGGAAACATTATGAGTTTGGATAACATGACAAACAGGAAAATGTTAACAGTATCGGAATTATTTAACCTAGGGGAGAAAATTAAGACAAGTTATTATACTTATCTTTAAACACTGAAAGTACTGCCTTTTCAGTCAGGTTATATAATCTATGTTGCATGAAATCTATTTGAACAATTCCACTGACTTGAAAACAACAATTATGTTTCATGCTACCAGCCAATCTCAGGCAGGTGGCAGTTCTCACTACAATGTCCTCTCGTAGGGATCCAAGATGAAAGGTTTTCCACCCTGTGTAATATTGCTGGCCAGCATGACCATGGATGAAGAACATGGCACACTATGTACCAGCTTTTCATGGTAGCTACCCAGAAAGCTTATGCACTCTGGAATCTCTCACACTTCTTAAGTCACAGACCATATTTGACTTAAAGGAGTTGTGAAATTGTAGTCCTATAATATGCCCAGAAACATTAAAGAACTGCACTAACGACCACAATTGCCATGCAGAAAATTGATACCACTTCACTCCCCGTAGGACAAGCAAGTCCATGTACATATGGGTATGGGTATAATGCTCCTAGAAGTTTGTGCGAATACTTATCCCCCCTTAAATTATGCATATAACTAAAATAGGTCATATTTAATTAAATATTCTATAAATAGGTAATCCATTTGTAGATCAAAGGTAAAATTTGTACAAAAATTATAGACAGAGAATTCTCCTTCCCATGTCAATCATCCTACTCTCCTGCCTTGTATAATTAACCATGTTTATTACTTTATGGTTCCAGAGGTTTTAATAGTAATTCAAATATTTACTCTTAAATATCTTTTCTTAATAGAAATTAAAATTCATAAAAGCATATTAAAATTATGTTTGTGATTTAATCAATCATTTAAATACTCTATGGCACAGATAAGATTTGTGTAATACAAACATTCCCAAATGTGAGCTGTAATGGTGTCAATGTTTCTCCTGGGAAATCACTGATATGAGGAGTGCAAATTCAGAGGATGATGTTGAGTTTCTCTAATGTGAAAAACTGTAAATGAATGGAATATTTTTGTACTTCATTATTAACACTTTCTAACACAGTTCTACAAATATTAAAATGCATCAGTATCTTATAATTTGAGATCCTGATTTGAGCTATCGAAAGCAGAGAGAGTACATATCTTTACAATCGATCTTAAGAAGCATCTTGATTTTTGACGATAGCTCTGTTTGTTTATAACTTAAGCAATACGCTTATGCATTCTTTGGAGGTCAACATAAAAGATTTCCAAAACCATAACCTACGCCTGACAAAAATGGGAGCCCCTCATGTTCTCGTGGTTTCCAGTTTAATAGTTGAGAGTTGGTTTGTGGTCAGACTGCCTCTGTTCATATCCCAACCTGGCTTCTTAGGAAATCTGTAAACCCAGGTGATATAGACTGAATGTTTGTATCCCCCAAATTCATATGTTGAAACCTGGCCCCCATTGTGATAGTACTGGGAAGTGGGCCTTTGGAGGTGATTAGGTCATGGTGGTGGAACCCTCATAAATGGGATTAGTGACCTGAGAGAGCTTCCTTGCCTCTTCTACTATGTGAGAAGATTATTGTCTATGAACCAAGAAGTTTCCATACCAGACACTGAATCTGCTGATGCCTTGATTTTGCAGTTCCCAACCTCCAGAACTGTGAGAAATAAATTTCTGTTGTTTATAAGCCAATCAGCCTATGTTTTTTTGTTATAGTAGCCCAAACAGACTGAGATATCAGGCAGAATACTTAACCCTTATAAATGTAGTTTTTTTCCTATCTCAAAAATGAATAACTATATTAATATATATTTTTTGTTTGTGAGGAATAAATGTGAGCACAAGGACAAAACTGAAGAGTGGTGGCATACAGTACTCATTCAAGTGTAGGGAGTGCTGGTATAGCCACTTATACCTCCATCTATCATTTTCTCAGATTAAGATCTGGTCACTCCTCCAGTTGTACACTCTTGCTTTCTGGTTCTGTCTGCTACCCTTAGCAATGATACTGGATAGAGATTCCCACACTCTAGCTTCTCTGAGGAACAACTGCTAAATTGTGGCACTACTGACTGCTGGGACCCAGTGACTGTTGACTCTTGCAGAGGTTTTAAGGGCTTAAAGACAAAAAGTTTAATGATTACAGTTGGTAAAAATAAAAGTAATACATTTGAAAGATGAAAACGAACACATTCCTAATAATCTAGATTCCAAGCCTCCATGTTTCCCGGACTCCACCTTCACCACTACGGCTAAGTACATGTCTCACATTCGCTTTCCTTCAAATATTGCCCTCCCTAAGCCCCCTTTAAAATTATTAAAATTTATTGTTCTCAGCTACTTTATGAATAACTTCAGTTATTCTGTTTTTCTGTTATTCTGCCATTTCTGTTCCAAGTCTGGACTTAGATTACCTTTCCATTTCTTCCCTCCTCAGACTACTCCCCAACATAAGCATTGCTCCCACCCAACTGTTTTACAAGCTCCTCAAAAGTGATTTAAATTTCCTATTTTTGTGCCTCTTAACTTGTGAATCTCTAAAAATATTTCCAGTTTCATCAGACAAAATCTTGGCTATTTTTAAGATATAAATTAAAATACCATTTTAAAAGCCTCACCTATTTACCCTTAGCAAGATAAGCATTCTTCTTTCTCTTAATTGCAATTCACGTCAACCCTACCAAATGTATAGCATTTATAGGGGAGATTTTAAGTTGCTATTAATAAATTGATATTGAGATATATTTAAGTCAATAGTCTTGTCATCTATATTTCTTATACTTTATTTTATCCCTAGAGTTCCTAGACCAATGTCTTTACATAAATATTTCTTAATAATCAATTTTTTATTCATTCTGAAGTGGGGATTCTCTCTAAACACACACATGTAGACAAATGCACACCTGTGTATGCCTGCACTTATGCACATATATATCTGTGTGTAGGTGTATATGCATGTATGTGTGTGTGTGTGTGATGGACTGATCCAAAAGAATTCAGATACTATACAAAGCTTTATAATGTGCTCTTCAAAACAGGTGTGAATGGGAGAGTCATGGTCAAGCAAATATGCCCATTTCTCATGTGTTGGATGTAGAATATTGAAGTGCACAAGCAAGGGAGCTCCATGTTAGATCTATAACCACATCATGTCACATTTGGTCTTTTGAAATGCCTTTGAGTGTAGCGAATAATGAGCACATCTTAAAACATGTTGGGAATGGTTCATCACCATGCTTTGTAGGTTTTACTTGGATGTAGCATATATTTCAGACTTGCAGTTCCAGATCTGACTGATCATTATAATCTCTTGGGAAGATTAATTTACAAAATCTCCAATCCCTGTATAGGGGATTACTGAATCATTTGCTTATCAATAGCCTTTAGAATCAGCACTTCTGGAATGCTCCCCAGGTGACTCTTTGCAAACCTTTGTATCTAAGGATACAGAAATTCTACAGGCAAACATGAAAGAGTCATAAATATGTATTTTTGTCACTAAGGGTAAGCTGTGCTCTTGTCACTGAATATGTAAGCATTATTATATTTGGGATTTTTCTCACCAAACTTTAGTCACTTTCAAATTCTAGGAGCTTTGAGAATATCATACATTTCCATGTCTTAAGTATTCTAGTCAATATAAAAATATGCTTCAGTGTTGATGTGGGAATATACAAGTGCATGTTTCTGAAATGTGTTTATAAGTTACATTTAACAATTACAATACTAGCAGTTTGGGACCTTTCTAATTTTTTGCATCTCTGCTTAGGATAATATATTATACAAGCAGATGTATAGCATTGGAGGTGTCCACTGGGGGGGAAAAACACAACGTAAAAGTTGAGAGTTCTGTTTTATTCAGGAAGCTTACTGAGAACTACAGCCTAGGAATCAGCCTCTGAGATAACTGAGGAACTGTTCCAAAGAAGTAAGGGAAGAGCCAGGATACATAGGAGTTTTTGTTGAAAAAAATGAGGTCACACATCAAAAAACTACTACTTATCACAAAAAAACAGGTATCTCAACTTAATGATTTTAGTTTCTTCTCTACATATGGGAAGATGCAAGAGTCTGGGCTTACTGAAATTACTCCTTAGATATGAATCTTAACTATCTAGGGCCAGTGTCCTGTTTTTCTTCATCCTGAGTTCTCCTCAGGGTGCACCTTCATGGGTGGTTGCAGTGTCCGATGGCATGATGGAGAGCAATGTTCTTTGTTTACTGGAATGGCAAGAACACTTTTTTTTTTTTTTCCCCTCACAGAGGGCTAGCCTGGGATGATGCTCAGTATACTTAGAATGAGTCATTGTTGAGTGAATACATGAAGGCCCACAGTTAGGGTTTTCATTGTTTTTCTAGTTCCTAAAGTAATACTGGAAAACTTTTCTAATAGAATAAAGAGAACTCCTCTACTCTCTATAAACATATTCACTGTAACTTAAAATTCTATCTATGCATGCTGATGGGAGGAGTGGAGTCTCAAGAGGTTCCTAGCTGAATTTTCTGGATTGACTCAGTTTAAAGATATGGAGTCTGAAATGAAGACAGGTAAAAGGATCTTGCCAAGATTGTAACTTTTATTTTAGTGGGAGTGTTACAGGAGAGTGAATGAGGGATTTCAAGAAATTCTGAAGAACACTAAACAGAGACAGCATGTATCACACACCACCAATCGGTGAGGATTTTCATGAGCACATGAGGTAGTTGGTCTGCAACTGTATTTCTAATAACCAAACACATATGTACCCTTTGACTGCTCAGAAGTCTACTGTATCTCTTTTGTGCTTTCAAACTCAAGCAAGGATTATCCCTAGTGAAAGGTAAATACCAATGTAAGGAAAGGAAGTCACTAGAACACAGTTGCTGGGGAGGAATAAATTTTCCCCTGCCCTTTAGGCTCTTCTGGAGGGTCTAGGAATTAAATTCACGTACGCTAGATTAACAGGAGGAAATTAAACAAATGTTGAATAATATGTATAAATGGCAGAAACCCAGGAAAACTGAGTAACTCACCATCATAAATGAAGCCCTCACCTTAAATACTACTTTCAGCTAAAGACAAAAGATGATATTGGGGGGTAGTGGTTTGGGACTTCAAAGGGGAGAAAGGAAATTCACACGGAGATGGGAAAGTAAATGTTTGGTAAACAAACATTTGCTGTGTTATGTAGAGACAATGGAACATGGAATAGACTTTGATTTCTAGGCCCTGCTGAGCTTCCACCACCATACTTAGTCCATATTCTTTGAAGATATCTCTGTTGATAGCTCTGAGGCAGGAGGGAAGGGCTCAGGCCACAACAGTTAAAAAGAATGATACAGCAATTAGCACCAAGATGCCAGAAGATTCAACTCCTAGTGGACCTTGAACTTCATTATATGCTCATTGTCATATGTTAGCATGCTAACTGGCACTCCCACAGGTGTCATGATGGTTTCAAGGCTGATCATAAAAAAATAAAAAAGTGGGTGATGGCCCAATTCCCAGTAATCCCAGCCCCTTTTTCAAAGTGGTTGGAATAATCCTCCCACTTGTTAACATCTGAAGTTACTAAGCCCATAAAAACTAATAACACTACACACCAGGAGTCTCCCTCTCTCTTGCTTTGGAGACAACCTGCACTCTGTCTATGGAGTGTGCATCTCTCTGAATAAATCTACCTTCACTCTAGTATGGCTTACTTTTGGATTCTTTCCTGCACAAACCCAAGGACCCTCACTTGGCAGGGTGCATCTCAGGGACTGGACCAAGACCTTGGACAAGACTATCCTCTCCAAGCCCCATTTTTCCTGTATCAGCTCTATTCAGGGAACCCTTTACCTAAATTCTTTTAGGCAGGTGAGGGGGAGGTCAAAGTTTCTTCCTAAATCTTTTTTACCTAGATTATTTTTAGCTTGAAACAATCACACGTGAAAGAGACATTTTGGGGTGGCAAATTTTGCTTCCCTATAAACATCAAACCACCTCCCCAAAACAAAATTCAAAGCTCAAAGGAGGAAACTCCGTATTGACAGATACAATGTGAAAATCTGTGTCTTAAAATAAAAATCAGAACTTTACATTACTGACACTAGAGTGATATATCGAGTTATGACACAAATGTAGGTAACTCCAAGGCAAATATCTGTTATTCACATTTTACAAAGTAGGCCCAGGACTCCTATGTGTTGAAATTACTATTGAAGCAGTTTGCCTGTAATTATTACCTTGACAGAGATTTGCTAGGTTTAAAGAATCTGCTGTCAACTTTGGAACAACAAGGGGTGGAATAATAAGTGATATTTATAAAGAGAACCAATAGGATCTCTTTGATGATTTATTTACTTCTAGAAAGAACATAAAAGATGCTCTAAGGTGGCATATAAAGTTTTTAACTTTTATTCTGAGTTAAATTTACTTAAATGCATTATAAAATAAGGTTTTAAGAAAATGCAGATAAAATTGAACTGAAAAATTGCTTTTCTGAGAAATTATAAACACAAATACTTACTTTGTTTTGAAGAAGATATCTTAATAAAAAGGGACTTTTTGTGTCTTTTTTCTTCACTTTTCTACAAATAAGTATCTAATGCTTATAAGTTGCTTACTATATGCCAGGGACTGCTCTGATTGTTTTACAGATAGTAACTCAATCAATCCTCACAACAACCCTATGAGGTAGGGTCTTACTACTTCATTTTACAGATATGGAAGCTGAGGAACAAAAAGGATATGGGTGCAGTTCAAGATCACATAGTAAGCGGTAGGGAGTGAGCTGGGCCCGAGCTGCTCAGGTGTCCTAGCAGGACACCACCAAGGGACAGCATGTGAAAGCTTAGGCACATGGATTCTGGGGTGTAGATGGCCTGGGATCAACTACTGTAACACCTGAAAGATTCTGAGATATTTAACTTAAAACGTACATCTTCTTATAATCCTCTTAAATGTCACAATTAAGTTAATTGGATTTTTAATACCACATAGCCAAAAAAGTTTGGTACTAAGAAGAGAAAATAGTTGCTCTCATTACATGTTCTACTATAATAGAGACTCCATTTTTGATGTGTGACTCCTGACAGCTTTTAGGTCCCACCTCTGTCCCTTGCCCTCCAGCTCCACATCTGGGTAATAGAGGAAGACCCCACCTTCTCCCTTCATGCAGCTGGAAATGCAAATCATGAAAGCCCTGAATGAAGAGCTGGAAACTTGCCCAACTTCAACTGATAACCGCAATAAAACCTCAGACTTTTTGCTCAAGTCATTCCTGACTGGCTTGGGTGGCAGTTTGGTTTCTCCCTCAAATCTCTTCCTATAAGGAATAAATCTTTTCATACTCTTGATGCATGGGTGGCATCATCAGACCTGACTTTCAAACCAGTTTTGGGTGAGAGGTTTGGCTAACCTTCTGTGGGGTCACCACAAACATCTAACCAATATCTGTATTGCGAGAGCTAACTATCAATCATTTTCACTGTATCATTATGAAATTAACAGACAATAGTTTTCCCAGTTTGGTCTGGTGTATATACAGTTTAGCCTTGAAGAGATTCACCTTTGTCTCCTTTAACAGATTAATATATAGTTAAATTTGCAGCATTAAACATATACTCAAACATTTATGAAAATAACTGATAATAAAATTACCCCAGAATAGAAAATGGGATAATTTTATTGCCAGTTATGGCAGTTACTCAAAAAATTAAAGGTTGACTTATTATTGGATCCCAGAATTCTACTTCTATGTATATACACAAAAGAATTGAAAACAGGGATTTGTATAGCTAGCTAGACACGCATTTTCATATCAACCTTATTAACAGTAGCCAAAAGGTAGAAACAACCTAAATGTCCATTAATGGATAAACAGATAAACAAAATGTGGTATATACATACAATGGAATATTATTCAGCCTTAAAATGGAATGAAATGCTGACATATGTTATCAAGATAGATACACTTTGAAGACATTATGTTAAGTTAAAAGAGTGAGGCAAAAGGGACACATTTAATGTTAAATATATTTTACCACAGTAAGAAAAAGTTAAAAAAAATTACTCCAATGGCATCTTATGACACTTCTGCATTCTCTCATATATATATATTTTTAGCTCTGCAATGCCTTTTCACAAGTTATGGAACAGAAACAAGGCCTTTGGCCCAAATGAACACTGTGGATTGAGTGGCTTCCTGACTTGTGATAGTCTTTCCTCCAAGTCTCTCCTCTAATAGGGAGAAAAATTCTATAGGGTTTCTGAGTAAAGAATATTTCCTCCATAGATTTATAGAATATCACTGCCAGTATTGACTTCAAAAAATTAAAGTAACCATATTTATATGTTTCTTCCTTGCTTCCTCCCTCTACGTGGGTTAATAGGGTAAAAAAATAATAATAATAATTACATTTTATACATATTATACTTAGGAGTTAAATCCTATGAAAACTCATTTCTGCCTATACAGATTTTTAATAGTTTCCAAAGAAAGTATTAAGTACAACAGCATGATGAGCAATTTTTTTTTTCCCTGAATCTGACTTACTTTTTCTCCCTTATTCTAATATAAGCTGTAGGGGAGCAAAACCGCCACCCTAAAATCTCTCTTTGGTATATGGCCAAAAAATAGTCTGCCTGCCATTTCAGTAAATACAGAACGTTGCCCTCCATCAAGGCGTCAGCCACAGAAGACACCCCTGAAGGTTCACCCTGAGGGTAACTCAGGATAAAATGAAACAGGACACTGGCCCTAGATAGTTAAGATGTTTATCTAAGGAATAATTTCATTAAGACCAGATGTTTGCATCTTCCTATAAGTAAAAAAGCACTAAAATCATTGAGATACCTGTTTCTGTGATAAGCAGTAGTCTTTTGATGTTTGGCTATATTTTTCTTTGTTTCAGCAAAAACTCCTATATATCTGGCTCCTCCCTTACCTCTTTGGAGCAGTTCCTCAGAGCTATCTGAGAGACTGATTTCCATGCTGTAGTCCTCAGTAAAGCCCCCAAATAAACATCACTCACCATTTTTAGGCTGTGTGTTTTCTCTTAGTCAGCAAGTATGTTGATTATTTCACCCTGAAAACAATCAAGATCCAAAAGGAAGAAACTTTTGCCTTCCCCTCAGGTGCCTAAGGAACTTAGATGGAGGGCCTGTTCCCAAAATAAAGCCATCACCAGAGACAGCTACAAAGAATATGAACTAGGTGTGGTAGGGAAACTCTGGGCAGGGCCTAAAGATGAGAGTCCACTCTGTGTCCTTGTATGGCCCAGTAAACATTTGTTTACCAAAAATTTGCTTTTTCGTTTCTGTGTGAAATTCTGTCCTCCATTTTGAAGCCTCAAACCACCACCCCTAACATCCTCTTTTGTCTTTAACTGAAGACAATATTTAAGATGAGGACTTTGGACATTTTCCCGAGTTACTCAGTTTTCCTGGGTCTCGCCCATGTATACATGTTATTAAATGTTTGTTTGATTTTCTCCTTAATCTGTCTCATATCAATTTAATTCTTAGACCAGCCAGAAGAACCTAGAAGGGTAGAGAAAAATTACTTCCTCCCCAGCAATCAGTGTATATTAACAAAGAGTGAGAGAGCTGCTTTCCACTTATATAGAGATCACATTCTGTAAAACATTCACAGAATCAAAAAAAAAAAAAAATTTAGGTGAAAAGAAGAAATATCTTATTTTTTACATGCATAACTGGGAGTTAATTCACCCCACTCATCGCAAAGCATAAACCTAAATATCAGAGGAAGAGTACACTGTAAGATATAAAATTGAATCAATATATTTTTTATGGGATTAACATGAATCTTTATGCAGTTTCTTAAATCTGAGCAAAACCTATAGTGGTATTGGTTGAGTAGGCAGGGAAGACATTAAGGTCATTACTCTTTCCAGGGAAGACTTAGCCTCAACATAATAGTAAACTCTATTTATTTATGCAGTCATCTCAAATCAGTAGAAGTGAGCATTTCATCTTTGAGGTCATCTTTGCAAACTAGGGCTTGCTCTAATTCCATCCATGTCCTCATCCCAATTACTTTAACATTAGAACAGAAAACCCTCTAGTAATCTTAATTCCCTTCCACTTCTCTCAGCAAACAGGCTGCTTGCCGGGTGAAAATAAGACATTTATCATGTTATGAACTCCATCAGCATAATTAGTTATATTGTAGTCTAATGTATTACAACAGGGCTTTGGGGGCTGTAGAATTATAATAAGAAGGAGTAGAGCCTGAAGCTATGCCTTTTCTTAAACAGTGCATTTGAAGAACACAAAATCCTCTATCATCTCTTCCAACAAATACTCAGTTCAGTCTCTTGCGTAGTTTCTATGGATCTGAGAGGACTTCTTAGGAGGGGGGATGGGGAAAGGGAGGGGGCTAAAAGTACCATTGTGTGTTAAATAGCCAAACTATTCTAACATAAAATAACAACACACTTAAGTATTTGTTTAAGGATTGTTACTTTAACTTAAGATGCATATGCGTTTTTAGTGTGCTAGCAATTAAGAGGGTATTTTATTCCCTTTTAGGAGGCTGCCCTAGATGATCTATCCATTTTCTTTTTCTCTTTTGTTTTGTTTCCATCCCTAGGCTTAACTAAGAAATTATGCCTCATATTTTTAACACATTTCCTTTGCCATGAAGCAAGCCTCTGAAGGCAAATACTTTGTGCATTATAGTTAATCATATTTTTATAATAGATACCATTTTATACTATCCAGATTAAAATACATTGCAATTTTAAAAGGCAATTATGTGGAAAATCTTGCCACATAGATTTTTGTATCTCTTTCATTTTGTTCAGTTTTCAGAGTGCCTATTCAAAGCAGGGATCCTAGAAATGGATAATTTGTTTCAATGCCTACTTAGTCGGGAGTCTCAACATAGCATTAAGAACATGACCTACAAGATGTACATGATAAATTATGAGCTCATGTGAACTGGATTTTTTTTTGCCTAAATATTTAAAAGTATAGAAAACAATTTGTAGAAATTGTTTAACTTGCTTTTGGAACCATGATGGTGTACATAAAGAAGACAATGAAATTTAGATGTCATATACTGACTCAACTCCCTTGTAATCAAAGTAAGTTATGGCATTATCATTCACTAACTTTGTATGATCTTAGGTATAATGTGGTCATTAAAGTTATTACAATCTTATTAGCATATAGTCACTAAGCATATTAATGTTCAAACTGTGAAACTCTGTCATTGATTTGTTCTGGGGGTTTTACCTAACTTATATAAACACTTTTAACATTTTATACATGTTAGATATATTAGTAAGACAAAATATGGGTAAAAGTGAATGACTAGTATTTTAAACTGACTACTATCCATTTTTGAGATTCTCCTCTGCTCTGTTTTAACATAACTTTAATCAATTTTAAAGATACTCATCACCTCTGCCTTAAACATCTCATGAAATGTTCTGAACATAGGGAGGGCGCCTCTGAATGGATATCTATTGAATGCAGCTGGTTTGAAAAGTGATATCATTTATTTTATTTTTGAGCCTTGTAAAAGATCCTTTATTCCTAGATGTGGGTAGTCACTTTCAGTTATATTAGAAGCAGAGAGAAGAAAAGTAATAAAGCAGTCAAGAGACAACCGGTTTTATACAAAAGAGTTAGCTCTGAATACAGGCTGAAGTTACTGACCAAGAATGAAATTCCCAACCTGACCCAAGCCAAGTTTTCATGGCGCAAAGACCTGAAAAGAGAGAATAAACAGTTGACAAACGCTGTTGTTATTTGGAATCTGGGTACCTGAGGTCTCTTATTTACTCCTTCCCTATGTGTTCACATGTCAACCATTAAAGGCGGCAGGCAGAGCAGGTATAACAAAGTTATAACTTTAGAAGAGGATATAGAAGCATAGAATCAGGAACAATGAAGTAGGAAAGGGATCGAATGGTCTTCTAATCCAAATTCTTCATGTTATATAATGGGTAAAATGAAGCCAGAGCGTCTGACTTGCATAAATGTGACCGAAACACTCCTAGGATTCAGTATGCTCTTAATTTCTCTTTTATCCTTATTTCAATTTTTGAATTTAATTCTGTTGTTAAAAAAAAAAGCAAAAACAAAATCCCTAACTTTCCCTTCCCAAGTATGTTTTATTGAAAAAATTGAGTTTACAATAATTTATACACAAAAGTCCACAACCCCAAAAGTATGTATTTTCTTTTCCCCTTAACTCTCTGTGGGCATGAATCATGAACACAATCTCAAAATTAAAAAAAAAAAAATTGAGGCTAGTGTCTTTTATATGCTGTGTATGCACTTATAAATAGATACGCTAGATTTTGTTCCTATAGACAGATGCTCATTTAATCTTCAGTTTAATAAAATTTCCAAAGTATAACACTTTAATATGTTCTGCGAATTTAAAAATCTATCAATTAATCATGATTCCTTAAAAGGGAATTCAATCTTTGTAATAATATTAAGTAGTCCAAAATTTCTGTTCTTTTGGCTTCTATGTTTGCATCACTTTTTGTATGATATAAAGAGGCAAGACTTTTTAAAGTAGTAACATGAATATATAGGTAAATACTGTTGAAAAAGATAAAGTTTTTGTCTTTATATTTTATACATTAATAGCTCTCAATTGCTTGAATAACAACAACAAAGGAAATCAGTATGTAAGCAACTTTTAAAGTCCCCTGTGTATAAAGGAAGATGTACAATAATTATTAAATATATTCAATAATAGTAAGGCCAAATCTTGCATACATTATTGCAATTTAAAGAGTTATATATATATATATATAATGAAATATATTAATGTACATATATAAATTCACAATTTTGATGATAATAGATGAGTTAATTCTCATATGAAATGATGTTAAGTATTTACACATAAAGATACACTTACAGAAACTGTCTCAGCAAAGATGCTTTCCCCAAATTATACAGATGCTAATTGGAAAGCAAAATTAAATCCAACTTCTTTCTGCATGCACTGTTCTTTTTAGTACATTTGTTGCCTCATTACACCTCATCTACTTTACAATGAGATTAGCAATTTTATAGTATTTTTTAGTATTTCACAGGATTTTTTCATATTAGCACAAAGTAGAATTTTGAGCACAGTGAAAGGCAGAGCCAAATAAAACTTACATGTATTAATGACTAATATTTTTCAGCAATAACAGGACTATTCTCTTAGCCATTTGGAAGTCTCAAATGATTTCTTTATTTTCACTGTTCATACTCAGTTTTTCCTCTCAATTATACCACCAGCACCAACGGAATCAGTTCCACCTTTCAATTCCTTTGCTTTCATTTCACACACATCACTATTCTACACCAGTGTTTTAGCCTCTGCAGTGGGAATTCACACCAGGAAAGGCATCAAGAGGTATAAATAACTTAAATACGTTACAGATGCATTCTGTTAAGTTAATGTGTATGGTGTTATGTAAGTGTGTCTCTATCAAGTTGAACGAGCTTCCCATTAGCTTTAATGTGTTCAGATGTGTCCGGGTAAGATGATAAATACCATCTGTGCCTTGAATAGGAGCAAAGTAAAGTTGGTAAAAGTTGACTTCATTTGCCCTTCATCTGCCCTTAGTTCAAAGATATCCAAGACTTGGAAGGTATTAAAGATTGTTATAATAAGAACAAATCTAGCTGTTATGTCAAAACACTAGTAAACTGTGGCACCACGTGATCATATCCTAGACAGTAGTTTAAGCAAGTGATGAAACTATGACGTGTGCAAATCAACAAAGAGGATCAGTTGGTAACAAACTTCAAATTTTTCTCCTTTGGGCCAATTTTTCTCCCTTTAATACACCCACCACACAGCTGATAATTGAATTTGTAATCATTGAACATGCAATGATAAACAAGACATAGTCTCTACTTTGAGGGATAGAGAGATGAATGGAAAGTATATACAAACAATCATAACACAATGTGACATGGGATGTGTACTGCGACAGAACTATACACTGAGATACTTAATTGTAGATAACTGATCTGATTGTGTGTAAGGTCATAGAAAAAGAAATCATCCCTCAAAACAACATAGAAAGGTCAATACATCATCATTATCACAGCCATTGTTACTTAAAACAGTGCAGGAGTGGTGAAACATGCTAAGATGATGCCAAAAAATGTATGCTAAAAGTTATTAAGTATTTAAAGTATGGCATGGTCAAGGAGAATGGAGGAACTCAGTGTGCTTGAATATATAGAAAGAAAGAAGGAAAGATATGGGAAGCAAGGATATATTGCTATTAGTAGGTAAATACCATTATAGATGAATGTTACAGAATGTCATAAGCAGTTATTTTTAGAAACAACACTATCAGTGATAAAGAGAACACTATGAGATATGCAGAGATATTGAAAGTACATGGCATAGGGGTCTCTAGTAACAGTTATGAGGTCAAGTGTAAAACTGGAGAAAGACTTGATATGTAGTTTTTGCAATAATTGTTAGGACTGTGATACTGAGGACATGTGAGACAAATTATGCAGATAGTTTCCCAAATTTTTTAAGTATATGATAGTAACTTTGAAAGAGTTAACATGAAAAATGGAGCTTAGGAAAACAAGTATAAAGTCAATTGTAGAAATTACAGGTTGAAATATTAGAGAGTGCAAAAGAGAGCATGCAAGCTGATTGGAGATGCATTTAAGATAAGAATATCAGAATATGGATAAAGAAGCTTATATGTCGTAATGGCATAGCTGTAGAAGATAAGCAGAGGGGCTTCTTTAGGGAGAGTATAAAGTCAAAAGCCAAACATACCTAAGGACTGAAGAAGCTGAGGGTGGTGGGGGGAGGGAGAGAACAAGTGAGAGACAGAAAGAACTAATTTTCAAACATTTTGTTTTGGAATGATGTTAGATTTACAGAAAGGTAACAAGGATATTACAGAGAATTTTCATAAACCTTTTACTGAGCTGCTTCTAATATGAACATCTTATACTATGAGTTTCTTATTACTTTGGTAACAAATTACCACAAAATCCGTGGCTCAAAACAACACAAGTTATTAACTTAACAGTTCCGGGGGTCAGAAGTTCAGAATGGGGCTCAAGGTGTCAGCAGTGTTGCTCTCCTTTCTGGAGGCTCTGGGAGAGACTTCATTTTCTTACCTTGCCCAGCTTCTAGAGGCCACCGGCATTCCTTGATTTGGGGGCTTCCTTTCATCTTCAAAGACAGCAAGAGCCAGGGGCCCAGGGTACTCCACCCCAAAATGTGCCTCAATGGTATACTGATTATTTTGAATTAAAGTTACCTAAGAAACAGCCAATGCAAGAAGCATACTCTGATTCTCCTTTCTCTCTCCCTGGAAGCCAGCAATAAATCTCTCCTGAGAAAGGTGCACTCCCTGAATCTGAAGGTAGAACGCTACGTTTATTACCAGAGAACAGGGAATTTGGGCTGAGAAGCTTATTTGAACAAATTTTGTTACTGCTTTAATTTACTACCCCAAGCCCAAATTCTGTTTATATTCTTCACCACTTGAGCCCCCAGAAACCTAAAACATAAGGTGGGCAGGGCGGAAATGTTCCCTTTGCCCCCAGGGAGCTTTCTCACACTGACTAACTGCGATACTGACTCTCCTGCCTTCCTTTTCCACATTTAAGGAACATGTTATTACACGGGGTCCACCTTGTTAGTCCAGGCCACACCCTCTAATTTAAAGTCAGTTTACTGGCAAACCTTAATGCCACCTGCTACCTTAATTCTCCTTTGCACGTAACAGCACGTAGTCACAGGTTCCAGAGATTAGAATGTAAACATCTTTGGCGGTGGTGGGGGTCGTTATTCTGCCTACCAGCATAACCATGGTATCGTTGGCAAAACGAAGAAATTAACATAGGCATATTGCTGTTAACTAGAATCCAGAATCTGTTTGCGTTCCACCATTATTTCTACTATTGTTCCACAGCACTATTATTATGCACAGTAGGTAAGCCAGAGTGGTAACCTGCTCAAAAACATCTGGCTTGAATGTTTGTATAAAACAAATCCCAGATCATAGGCATGGCCATTCACAAGGTTCATCTCATGCAAAGCATCCTCCAATGCAATATCCCAGCCACTGAGTCTCGTGATGTCCTAGGAACATACCCACAAAAGCTATCCAACATTCTCCTATTTTAAGTTATAAATTTTTTTGAATAATAATTTAACTTGGAATTTTCTTTTTAATGTTCAACCCCCGCCCCCACCCACATAGGATGCATTTTTCATTATTTTCACTCTTCCACTCTAGCAGATTATTTTTGTTTGGATTATTCAATAGCTACCCAGCAAGTTTTCCTAATTCTATTATTTCCCATCACAGTATATATTCCACATAACAGTTCATGACACCTTCTTAAAATACCATTGTACCATCATGCCCTAAAATTCTAAAGGATTTCTTTCACACTCAGAATAAAATCCGGCCTCCCTCTCCTGAACTCACAGGCTGAACATGATCTCTCTGACCTTCCAGACCTCATCTTCTATCACCGTTCTTCTGGTTTATTCAGTTCTCAACTTTACCAATCATATTCAGCCCTCACTGTTACTACCTAATATTTATTTTCCTTTGAATATTCTTCCTCTAAGTATGTACAGGCTTGCTCTATTATTCCTCTCAGATCTCTGTTCAAATGGTAGCTTTTTATAAGGTGTTCAAAAAAAATCTAAAATAAGAAGTCTACAAGCATACCAGTCTTTTCTCTCTTCTTCACTTCTTTAATATATCATTTAGCACTAGATACTGCATATTAGCTTTGCCTATTAAAATCATTACAGTTAAAACAAATTGCATACAAGAATATAACAGTTAATATTTCCAGTTATTACTTGCATGGTTTCTAGGTGTCAAGCATTGATCTAAGCATTTTAGATTAAACAATTTGCTTCCAACAACTCTCAGAGCTAGGCAGCACAGAAAACTGAGGCACAAGGGATTAGGCAACCTGCCTGAGGCTACAAGACCATTTAGAGGTAGAACTGGGCTGCTTCTGAATCACAGTGTCATGCTGCCCCTTATGTAGGCTGAAAAAAAAGAAAAAATTAATAACTTTTTCAAAAAATATTTAAAATAAGTTTTCTCTTTACTCATTTCTACCAAAAGATTTGAGTCATTGAAATTTAGAATATTTCTAAGCTATATCCTCACTCATTTCAACAACTGAAACCTGTGCTTCATCCAACTACTTTTACCCAGTTCAGGCCATTGTTATTTATTCTCTTGGTTAATGCACATATAAAATAGTCTGAGAGCCTCTCAAGTGTTCTCCTATATCTAATTTCTAATTTTCATATCTAATACAGGTAATTTGTGTCTGCTCCGTGGCTTTTGTCTTTCTCTTAAGCCTGCCTACTTGCATGAACCAAATACATTATTCTCATTTTACATCTCTTCATCTGTCCATTAATGAAATTCTCCCATCTGAGAGGAATGTTCTGTAGGTCCCATTGCACTGAATAGTTGAATAGTGGGAGGCTGGAAATCCAGGAACCTAGATCAAGACATTCTCATATATATGGGTCAATGCAATTTCTAAAATAGCTGCTGCCTTTCGAGATTTCAAAAGTGAATAAGAAAAGAAAAAAAGGATATTCTTGGATGTTATATTCAACCCTATTGACTCTCATAATTGATATTATATAATGAAACTAAATAATGTATTCATTCTTTGTATTCATCTTCTAAGCCTTCTCTTTCAACATTGTATTACTGTGATTTACTGGTGCTAGTGGTATTGTGCCTAAAATAAGTAATAAAACTAATATTTCACATACAAAACCAAAGTGAATAAGATACACCAATAGTAAGAGCCCACTTTTAATACAGCAGATAGGTATTTCATATTGCTTACTAATACAAAAACAGAAAATTCTATTAATATCGGCAAGTAGATTTTTCTACCATCTCCTGGCACAGTTCCTTCAGTTCCCTTTACACCTGGGTGCACATATTGGATCACACAAGGCATTCCTTGTGAAATCTAAGCATCAAGTTACTAAAGTACCACAATTTATAACTAGTCCCATGTCCTTCAGCAGTTACATCAACCCAGATTTTTATGGATCTTGCTTATAGTACATCCCACAAGATGGTACATAACAGGAAACAGTTATAACCTTACAATCATAGATTCATGACTCACAGATACAGTTTCCATTTCTCTGAATTGTTCTCTCTGAAGGAATTAAACCTCAGGCATCCTCTATTTAACTTGTTTAAAAAGTTCCAAAAGAGCAGATACTTTTCTAGGATAGGCAGGAAAAAGTTCAATTCAGTTTGCTGAATGGGTGTGTTGGCAGCAATGATGGTTAATGTAGTGACCTATGTTATAACTTTATAAAAACTAAATTGTAGAATACTTTGGGAGAATGTTTAAAAATCCATGTGTGATTTGGAAAAAATCTAATACAGGCTATACTTTAAAAGGAACTATTTTGATTTTTTCTCAAACAAAATAATTATTTTCACTCAGACTTAGTAGATGGTGTTTATTGGCTTGAACTTATTCTCTTAGTGACAAGATAATTCTTTTACTCATTAAATGGAAGTGTTCTTAGTGCTTAATATCTAAGCTCATAATTCCTGCAAGCATTCTGTTTCAGTAATATTAGATTCCTTGACAGCATCTGACAAGACTTCGTGATGTAGCATCAAAATGTATTACATAGCATGTGGTTCATTTTGAGGAAGTCCTTTATATTCAAAAGACACCTTACATTCTGACATGGTAAAATGTATCACAATATTACTATAAAATATCTCTTATAGGAAATCTATTTCTTGATACTTAGAGGAAATCTGTGACTTTTTTCTTTTTTTTTATTCAGACTGCCTTTATGTGGCCAGCTGTATTCAAGTACAGTTTCAGCAACATTCAGCATGGCAGTTCACCAAGGTCTCTATAAATAAATGCTGGGGGAAATCACAAAACCTCTCTAGACTCTAAGTTGGCCAGATAAGAGATAATTCCACAAAAATATGGCTTAGACAATGTATCTTTGCCATGCTCATTATATATCTGTACCCTTTCCCCTGCTAGAAGCCACATCTATCTTCGATGTGTCCCCATCTAGCCCATTTCCTTTGTGTTGATAAAGGAGACTTGGGAACATAATAGTATTTCAGCCTGATTTGGAATATCTTCCCAGGCAGAATTTATGAGGACTTCTGGGTTATAAGGAGAAATGATTAGTCGATTTTGCCCTTCTTTTCAAGTCAGAGCTGATTATAAGAATGCAAATAAAACTGGAGAGGGAAGTGGCATTGCATTGGCAAAAAGAAGCAAAGGCATCCATCCATGCAGAACTTTTGAGGAATTTCTCCTAGCTATAGTATAGCTACTGTATAGATTAAGGGAAAAGTCAGTGGACCAACCAGTACTCATGGTCAGAAACAGCTTGCTTAGGAGGTGGGTGGAAGATATCCACTCCAACACACCTTTACTAGCTCAGTTCTAACTCCAAGGAGCAGGGATCATCAGCAAAGGTATAGAATGTATCAGCATGTCTGAAATTGTCTGTGGTAGCACCCATGCCTGGCCTACATTTGATCTAGCTATGCATACCAGGCAAAAAGCTAGAAACGAAGATAACTAATTCCACCATGGGGATTCTGTCCTACTTCACTCTCAGTTACCATATCGAACATAATTAATATAAGACAAAAGTTACTGAGATAATCAAACCTTTTTTTTAAAACTGAACATAATTACTCTCTTGACACTCCATTTAAACTGGATTATTCTTACTTGTTCAAGTAAATTCATTAGTGTAGAAGAAATTTAGTCAATTGAGACTCATGCTCTTCCTATATCTTCCTCTGGCTGAAGATAAGGTTTAAGGGTTACATTTTGGTTTTGAGAAATGAGGAGACTGTGTTTAGACAAGTGCTTCTCAAACATCAATGTATATTAAGTCACCTAGAATTTTTTTAAAAAGCTGATTCAATCAGGGATGATTCTGATTCAGTAAGGGATGATTCAGTAAGGGATGAGACCTGAGATGCTGTATTTCTAAGAAACTCAGCTACCAATGATGCTAGTAGTCAGGACAAGACTTTGGGTAGCAAAGCACAGATTAAAGTCTCAGTTATATATCCAATTATGGTGCCTGGAGATGTTTCATTGAACTTTACTAGCTGAAGTAGTAGTTCTCCCACTAAATAATCTGTGTCCTTGCTAGTTCTCCACTTGAACAGTCTAGGGAGAGTTACCATATATCCTGGTTCCCTTTGGATGGTATATGCCTGTTGAACCAATTTAATTACTAATAGTACTGCTTTATCCTAAAGTACCTCAGTTTGGTTGGTAAACTATATTGCCATCTTAGATTTAGGCCATGTTCTGCTGCAGAGTCCCCTCATTAAAACTTTGTGACTACTGTAGAACCATCGTTCCTCTTCTCAACACAATTTTGTTCATTCTTAGTATCTCTGGGAGATTCAGCTATTTGACTAAGCCATAGTGATTCCGACTAAATTCCTTCTCAGCTCTGCAGTGGGGAAAGGAGTGCAATTTGAAGTGTCTTTAGCTTCTCAAATATTTTTTGGCACCTGTCACATGGCCTAAGAGTTAAACCTGATGTTGGGGTGGTGGGCAGGAAGCAGAGCTACTTTACAAAAGCCCTAACCACTTCTAAATATTGATTTATTTTCTAGTATATCTTTTAGACTCCTTACATCATCTAGTCTATTGGTGACAGGGCATGAGTCATGGGAGGAATGAAAATTCTGATCAACTACATTTGCTTGAAAACTTGAAAGGACAAAAAATTATCATTCTACTTGTTTCTTGAAAATTCTATGGGGGCAACATCATAGTACATAACCCAATGGTGAAGCAGAAATCTAAATATGATCTATGTTAAACGGGATTTAAACGCTTTAGAACTCAGGACCCATTTCTTATGACTATGTTCTGTATCTCATATCTGTATAAACTATAGTTCATAAAGTTTTCTGAAATTCTGGAGAAAAATCTTTCTATCTATCTATCTATCAATCAATCAATCAATCAACCAAAGTTTAATAGCATCTATGTGACCTAGGAGTTGTGAATAAAGAACTCTAACATTAAGAACGTAGATCAAGTTAAATCTTGGTATACAACAAAAATAAACTTTGTTCTATGGGCATAAATAAAGATAAGAAAAGCAATAGATAGATGTAATGATACTATATTTTTTTTAAAAAGGAAATATCAGGCATCAGACAACTTTTTTTTACATAAACAATTATACCAACTACTAATATATTTATATTAAAAATTAAGACTAAAATATATTATATAAATTATTTAGTCATAAATTATATAGTATCTGAACTCAGGACAGAGTATACAGAGATAGAAAATAGCAATGCCAAATTAAAAATCAGAATTGAGCCAATAATTTAGATATTTCACAGAATCAATAAAGGAAAAAATAAAAATATCATCCAGATTTAATAGACTTGTATAAAGAAATGAGATGATAAAAGAAAAGAACGAGTGATGAAAAACAGATATCAGCATACATGTATACCTGTAAAGGATTTCAAAATTAAAAAGCAGGAGATATGAGAAATAAATAACGCATGAAAGATATACCAAAAAGGAAGATATTACAAGAAGGTAAAGATCTTTGAATACCCACAATAGTAAAGATGCATCAAATATTACAAAAATAAATTAACAACATTACTAGTAACATTTTGGTGCAAATTTGGATTTTAAAGATAAGGAGAAAATTCATAGTACTAGGTAGAAAAAAACTATCTATATATGCTGAAAATACTTTAGCCCCAGAAATCAACTTGAAAATATTTAAGCAGAGAAAATGATGGCGCCCTGATGTATGGAGCATGGAGAGAAATATCTGTAAACTGATATTTCCATACTCAAACAGTTGTGAAGCATGGCAAGAAATATTACCAGAAATGTAAGGATTAGAAGATAAACTAGTTCTGGAAAAGGAAATATTATAATCTGCAGTTGATATACTTATCTATATGAAAAAACCTAAAGAAATAAATTGAAGATTTTGGAACTTAAAGCATAATTATGCTGGGTCTGATGATGTTATATCAATGTTAAGAGAGTTATTAAACTATTAACTTGGAAGTAAAAATAAAATAGGCAATAGAAACAAGAGTATAAAATAGCTAAAAATTCATTTAGTAAGAAATAATCAGAATTTATACTAAGGAAAGTATACATCTTTTAAGGAATATGCTATTTGAATAAAAGAAAAGAAATATAATACAGGTGGAATTTTATTTTGTTTAATAAATCATGTGAGATTAATAATAATTTAATTAAGTAATTAATTAAATTAAATTAAATAAAGAATAATTAAAATTTCTAAACATTCCCACTGGAAGTTTTAGAAATAATGGTAAAAATATTTCAGCTTTGTAAAAAAAAATAGTGAGACTGTCAGATTTTAAAAAATGAATAATACAGTAAATGCATAATAGAAATATATTAAATAAAATAGCCTACTACTGATGAAAGAATTACAGACAGATAAATAAATTAGAATTAAAAGACAAGACAAAAATATCAAGGAATTTTGTTTTCCAAAACAGTGACATTCCAATCCATGTATATTGAATAAATGATCTGAAAAATGGTCTGAAGAAAAATCATTTATATGTTACTTTGAAAATTGATTTTCTTTCTTAAAAATATAAAAGTAAGACTAGGAAAAAAGCGATGACAATTGCTATCTAATATTGGCAGAAATGTTTTTCTAAGCATAAATCAAAGGATATAATAATGGGAAACATGTATTTTTCATATGGGCAAGAATCGTTTTTATCCTTCAATCACCATGAACAAAATATAAAGGTACACAGAAATTCTAGGAGAAGTAAAACAACATGTGAACTATTGGTGAGGGTAAGTTAGTTTCTATAACAAATGATCCCCAAAACTTGGTGCCTTAAGTAACAGGTTTATTCCCTTCTTAATTATTTGGTCAAACAGGTAGGATAAAAGGTTGGGGGGTGGGGTCCTCCAATTTTATGCCAATATTCAGGGATCTACTATATTTCAATCTGGTGGTTTTATAAGCCTTTAAATCTTTATCCTCAGTTTTGGACCCACAGATGTGGACAACAATTGGATGGAAAATGCTTCTAACAGCTGCTTTGAGAAACGATATACATCACTTTCTTTCATAATTCATGTTTGGGAACTTTTATGATGGTCCTAAATAGCTGTAAGGGAGATGAGAATTCTCTCTAGTAGTTTGCACAAGAAAAGGAGATACTGAATTGGGATATTGAAAACACCAGCAATCTCTGTCACATGATGCTTAAATGTCTGATTATTTTCATAGATCATGAGATTAATATTGTTCTCTGAGAAGCAAAATACCTATATGTAGAGTACTTGGACTTTGGTCTTAATCTGTCTTAGTTTCCAGTTTCCCTTTTACTCTTCTGCAAAAATGAGGAAAACCACAAAATTTTGTTTTGAAGAAATAGTAAGGTATGCATGAAAAATTTCAGTATAGTGCTTATTAAATATTAATTGTTATTGCTATAATTAGACCCTATAAATCAATGTGAAAATTAAAAATAACTAACAGTGTTTAAAGGAAACATACAGCCTTTGAGCAATTAAGAAATATTAATGGTCAATTTTTAAAGAAAGAGATCATTACAATTAAAAAAAAAAAAAGAAACTGAAAAATCCAATAGAGGTATTCAACAACAAGCTACATTAAGCAGAAGAAAGGATCAGCAAACTCAACAAGGCAGTGGAACTCATGCACTTAGAGGAACAAAAAGAAAATGAATGAAAAAGAATGAAGATAAATTAAGGCTTACAGGACACCATCAAGCAGACCTATATATGCATCACTGGAGTCCCAGATAGGAAAAAGACAAAAGGACAAAAAACTTAGTCAAAGACATAATGGCTGAAAATTTCTCTAACCTGGGGGAAGAAACATATATACAGATACAAAAAGCCTAAAGATGATCAAATAAGATAAACCTAAAGAAACTTACAGTGGGACATACTCTAATTAAATTATCTAAAGTTAAAGACAGAGAGATAATTTTAAAAGCAGCAAGAAAGAAAAAAAACAACTTGTTACATACAAGGGAACTATCAGCAGGTATATACTATCAGCAGATTTTTCAATGAAAAAATTGCAGTCCAGAAGGGAATGGCATAATATATTCAAAGGGCTGAAAAACAAAACAAAACAAAACAAAAACCTTTCAACCAGGAATACTCTGTTAAGAAAATTAATCCCTCAAAACTGAAGGAGAGATAAACATTCCTGAAGATAAGCAAAAGTTAAAGAGTTCATCACCACTAGACAATTCTTACAAGAAATGTTAAAGAAGTTTCTTCAGGCTGAAACAAAATGATGCTAATTAGTAACAGAAAAACATATGAAGTAAAAACACTCACTCTAAAAGGTCAATAAACAGTTATATTTCGAATAATCTAATGGTGGTAGGTAAATCACTTACAACTCTAGCATGAAGTTTAAAAGACAAAAGTGTTAAAAATAAGAGTTACTACAATAATTTGATAATAGGCAGACAAAGTAAAAGTATGTACATTGTGACATCAAAAGCATAAAATGTATGGGGGAAGAGTAAAAATGTAGAGCTTTAGTATGTGTTCAAAGTTAAGTTATTATCAGCTTAAAATAGACTGTTATAAATATGTTTTATGTAAGTCTCATGGGGACCACAAAGCAAAAACCTACAGTAGATGCATAAAAGATAAAAAGCAACACACAATGTTAAAAAAAAATGAACAAGTCACAAAAGAAGACAGCAAGAAAAAAGAAAAGGAATAATGAAATTATAAAAGAGCCAAAATAATTAATAAAATGGCAATAGTAAGTCCATACTTATCAATAATTACTTTAAATGTGAATGAATTAAATTCTCCAATTAAAAAAAACAGTATCTGAATAAATTAAAAAAAATAAGAGCTAACTATATGCAATATAGTGAATATGGAAAAAGGTATTTTATGCTAATGGAAAAGAAAAGAAAGCAGGGGTAATTATACTTATATTAGACATAATAGACTTTAAGCTAAAGACTGTAAAAGGAAAAAGAATTTCATTGTATAATAATAAAGGGGTCGATCCAACAAGAGGATATCACATTTGTAAATATTTATGCACCCAACACAGGAACACCTAAATTTGTAGAGTAGATGTTAACAGATCTGAAGGGAGAAATAGACAGCCAGACAGAAAGACAAATACTGCACAGTATTTCTTATATGTGGAATCTAAAGAAAAGTCAAATTCATGGAATTGGGAGAGGAAAAGTAGTCGCCAAGGGATGGGGGTGATGAGGGAAATAGGGAGAAGTTGATAAAAGGGTTCCAACTTTCATCTGTAAGATGAATAAAGTCTGAGGATCTAAAGTATAACAGGGTGATTATAGTTGATAACATTGTGTTATATAATTGACATTTGCTGAGAAAGTAGAACTCCTTACTCAAACAAAAACAAACCAAAAAAACTATAATATGTGAAGTGATGAATGTGTAATTAACTAGATGGGGGAATCTTTTCAAAAAGTATGCATGTATCAGATCATCATGTTGTACACTTTAAATATCTTACCACCTTATTTGTCAATTATATCTCAGTTAAGCTAAAAGAAAATAAAGAAATATATATAAAAACAACAATGACCTACTGTATAGCACAGGGAACTATATTCAATATTTTATAATAACCTATGATGGAAAATAATCTGAAAAAAGATATATATACATATATATATATATATATGTAACTGAATCATTTTGCTGTACACCTGAAACTAACACAGCATTGTAAATTAACTATACTTCAATGAAAATTAAAAAAGAAATAAATATAGAAAATGTTCAAGCACAATTGGAATAAAAACAAACATGCTTTTTCCTGCTAGCCTACTTATAAGAAATTCTACGATAAAATTATAAGACAAGTATTTTTAAAATATACATAGTTGTTTAATGGGCACAAAAAAAGTCCTTATTATAATCAAATTGCACTGAATAATTCAAACATTCACTTTCTGCCACATACCATAGTAAACAGTAAAAAATTCTTCGCAGTCAGGAACATGATAAATACATCCCCTACTCTTCTGGCCCTATATTGTAGTAAAAGAAGAAGCGAAAAATCGTGTGAATTAAAAGACAAACTAAAACAAACAAACATAAAGCTAGATAAAATAACAGTAACTGTATTAAGTGATAAGGAAACAAATGCAACCAGGGACTCCAGAAAGTAACAGGGAGATACGACATCACTGGGGTTATTCAGGCTATCCCTGAAAGGTAAGGAATTAACAGACTAAAATTCAGAAGGATATTCCACATAAAGGGACTAAATAGCCAAGGCAAGACCTTGGTGCTGGATATGGATTAGCATGTTCTATGAACTGACAGAGTTGTGGCTGGAGCACCATGAGAAAGAGGAAGCTGCCAGAGACAGAGTGGAAGAAAGAAGCTGGAGCTGGGTCAGTAGGCCATGTTAAGGAATTTGAATTGTATTCAAAATCTAATGGAAAGCTATTACAGGACTTTAAATAGTTCACCAACATGATGTAAATTACATTTTTAGAAAATCCCTCTCTGGTAAAGTGTGTATGAGAAAGTCACTGGAAAAAGCAGTTAAGAGGTTATGGCGATAGGCCAAGAATTGATTGTGGCTTGGACAAGAGTGTACCAGCAGAGATGGAGAAGAGTAGAATGAATCAGAACATATTGCAGAGTCAGAAAGGACAGAATTTGCCATTGAATTGGATGTGAGGGCCAGAGGGTGGAGTAAAGCATGGAAATTATTCTTGACTTGGTATTTGGATGGATTTTTTTGCCCTTTACCAAGGAAAAATGAGTGAAAAGCAAGTTTGAGGGAGAGATGAGAACTTCATTTTGGAGATACCAAATTTGACATAGCTCAGAAACATGAAAGTAGAAGAACCAAGTAAACCTGGACTATGAATTTGGAGTTCATAGGATAGGTCTAGCAGGAGGACTGCATTTTGGAGTCATGAGCATATAAGTATACCATGCACATGGTGATGGGGAGGAGATGGAGAGAAGAGCACTGAAGCATTTTAATATTTACAGATCAAGTAATAGTCAGGGAAGTAGACAAAGAAATAGCCCCTTTTATTGTCTGGGGGAAAAGCAAGGTCATGTAACATCACTGAAGCAGTGAAGATCATGTATCAGTTGTTTGAAATGTTCTGAGAATTCAAATTAAAATAAGAATGGAAAATGCCTGTTGTACCTGGCAATAAAAAGAACATTATTGACATTGATAAGAAGCAATGATAAAAGAATTACAATTGGCATAAGCTATTTTTGTTACAGAAGTCTTATGAATATAAAAGCAACAGTTCATATCTAATTACCTGGTAATTCCTTCAAGGATATTTTCATCAAGAAGAAAAATCAAGAAATGTTAAAAGAGCTTTGTATACAAACATATTTTTGAGTTATTTCTCATATGCAGAAAGTGGCAGACTACCAAGAGACGATTGGTTTTAAAATATACGCGCATAAAATAAAGTGCTAAAAAGTTATTAAAATCATTTGTTAGAAGGTTAACTGATTTCACTGAGGATGCCCTATTTTTTTTAATGGAAGTAGCAGTGCTTGCGCCCAGGACCTTGTGCATGCTAAGCAGGCACTCTACTACTGAACTATTCCCACTGGCCTCCCTCTCCACTAGGATGGCTTTTGGTATGTAGTTTTTAGATTGAAGGCCACAAAATGATATTAAAACTATAAGCTAGTATAAATATATGTCTCTACATATCAATCGAGCTAGCCATCCTTTTCTTTTTCACTTATTTTTATTGCTTTATGCTCAGAAAACTAAAAAGCAGGGGCTTAACTCACTTTGAAACTTACTAAAACTTTCTTTGTGGCTTAGAATATATTAATTTTATTGAGACTGTCCTAAGCGTGATCAAAAACAATGTTTTCTTCCCTTGGTTGTAAAGTCCTTTAAAATACTTCTAGTTGACTTTCATTAATTCAGCTATTAAATTTTTTCAATATTTTTGTGTGTTTATGCCTGATATTTTCTGAGGATTTGTTAAAAATTTCAACTACCATTCATCTATTTCTGTTGAGACAGGAGGGAAGAGGGCAGGATATAATCATGAAAAGAATGACACAGCATTTAGTATCAAGATGGTGGAAGATTCAACTCCTAGTAGACCTTGAGCTTCATTATGTGCTCATTATAATATATTAGCATGCTAAACGGCAGTCTCTCAGCTGCTATAACAGTTTCAAGGCTGACCATAAAAGGTCAAAAAGTGGGTGATAGCCCAATTCCTGGGAATCCCAGCCCCTTCCCCAAAGCAGTTGGAATAATCCTCTCATTTGTTAGCATATGAAGTTACTGAGCCCATAAAAACTAGCAACTCCCACACCTGGTGGCCAATCTCATTTTTCCTAGCTGAACCCGTGTTCTGAGGCTCCCATTCTCCCATCTGAATAAGATGGGCTGCATTCTGCTTATGGAATTTATATCTCCTAGGTCCCTCGGCCTTTTTCTTGCCTTTTGAGATGGTCTGCATGCACTCCGTCTATGGAGTATGTATCTCTCTGAATAAATCTATCTTCATTTTATGACGGCTCACTTTTGAATTCTTTCCTGTGTGAAGCCAAGGACCTACACTTGGTGTGGCACATCCCAGGGACTTATCTGAGACCTGGGACATAGCCATCCTCTTAGGCCCCTCATTTTTTTTCCTGTATCATTATTAATATTTATCTTACAGTTCTGGTAGTTGTTGCCTTATATATTCTGAGGTTGTGATGTGTGTGCATGTATGTGTGTGTGTGAGAGTGAAATGTGTGTATTCCTGATAGTTAACCTTCTTTTATTGTATATGACATGCTTTTTTTAAAAAAAAATCATTATGTTATTCTATACTGTTTGATATTAAAATAGCTACCCCAGTTTGGTTTATATTTCCTTGCATAACTTTTTTCAGCTCCTTAATTTTTCCCCATTTTTGTGTAGATATTTGCTTTACTGTTTTTTTATGGACAACTTGATGGATCTAAGGAAGATCTGTGTGTGTGTATGTGTGTGTGTGTGTGTGTATGACTTCTTTCTTGATTTGATGGTATACTTCATCTGTTTATTGAAATAATTGTGATTTATCATATTTTTGCCCTCTTATATTTGCTTTCTATATACAATATATTATTTTTGTCTTGTTTTTTTTTTCTCTTTCCTGTCTTTCATTCAATGGGCTCACTATTCTGTTGCTATGAAAATCATGTGTTCTGTTCTAATTCTTTTTGTGGTTCCCCTAGCTTACTGAAAGTCATTCTTATGTCTATTTATCTCTACTAATAATTTAACTTATGGAATTAAATATAGTTAAAACGACTACTTGAAAATACACCTTCCTCCTGTTATTTCATCTCCTGTCTACCATCATTACTAGGGCATTACTACTGGCTGGAATTTCAGTTCTGGAATACAATATAATGTTTAGGCACCAGACTGTTGTAGAAAACCATATTTTACTAAGCTACTTATATATCATTTTTCCTCATATAGATTTTTATCTCAATTTTTCTTTCCTTGAAGGAGTATGTAACCCAGGAATAGGCCAGTGTTTTGCCTGAGTTTGCATGGGATGGATCTAGTTTACATTTTGACCAGTAAAATTATAAATATTAATTAATAGTTATTTATTATTTATTAAACATTAATGCTAGGAAGCATCATAGTTTGGATGATAAATTATACAAATACCATCTATAAGAATTTTCAAGAGGGATAATGAATGAAACATTCTGAAACCTTGTATTTCTCAGAATAATTTCCCCTTTCAATTAAATGAGACTTCTACTGGATATAAAGAGTAGGTTTGAGGTTTAGTTTACATGGCACTTTGAAGATTTTTCTTCAGAGTGTTCCTTCACTTGTCATTGATGATGTTGAAGTCATTTGTCAGTCTAAACTTACTTTTTTTTTTGGTAGGTGAACTGGTCTTTTTTGAGAAATATTTTAGAAGGTGCTTTGCTTTATAGATTATAGAATTTCCATGAAATGTGTTTATTTGTGGGTTTCTGCTTCGTTTTAAAAACATCTTTACTGCAATATAATTATTATTTAAAAACTGCATTTTTTTAATTATGCTATTTGATGGATTGGAACATAGTCTCTCACCTGTGAAACCATCAACACGATCAAGGTAATAAATATATCTATCACTTCCAAAATTTCTGCTGCCCATTTGTTTATTTGTTTATATGTGTTTGTGTTTGTGTCATGTGAAGAAGATAACTTGAGATTCACTCTCTTAATACAAAATTTTAAGTGTACAATACAGTATGAACTATTGTCACTATGTTGTGCAGAAGATCTAAACTTTTTATCTGTTGAACAACAAATCCCCATTTCTTCCTCACCCCAGGCCCTAGTGACCATCATTCTGTTCTCTCCTTGTATGAGTCTGACTATTTTAGATATCTCATATATGTGGGATCACATAGTATTTGTCCTTCTGTGACTGGCTTAATTCACTTAATGTCCTCTTAGCTCATCCATGTTGTCCCATATGACAAGATTTTTTCTTTTAAGGCTGAGTATCTCATTTATGTATATATCACATTTTCTTTATCCATTCATCCATCAATGAATATTCAGACTGTTTTCATTTTGGGGCTATGGTAAGTAATGCTGCAATGAACATGGGAGTGCAAATATCTCTTTGAGATTCTGATTTCAATTCATTTGTATACCCAGAAGTGGGATTGGAAATAATACTGGTTAAATAGCTTGTAGTCTAATTCTCTTGAAAAACCAACCAAATATCTTTTGAATTTTATTCTTAGGGTTTGGGAGCTATTAAGGTTTTTTAAAGTAAACTCTCTAGCCTAACATCTTTAGCATATATTTAGTCTAAATTCCCCAAATATAAGAAGCTACTGACTCATTGTTCTCATATAATTAAATACTGACAAGAATCTGGAATTGCATTGCTTTCTAGAAATGATGACAGTGCCTCATTCTCCTGTGAATTTCAAACTTTCTTAAATCAGTATAGATAAATATCACATTTTTGTGATGTTTTCATTTACAACTCTGTCAATTAGTGCTGCTTGGAAATGTACTAAATAGTCTCCAAGTGGCTTGGAAGAGTTAATATCTCCCTAAATGCTTAATTTGCTACCGAAGATTGACAGAGACACAGAAGCAAACAGATACCGATAACATTTAGTAGCACTGAAATAAAGTGAAAAAGAATTGAAGCATTTTCTTTCATCTCTTCAGGGCATTATTTCTGTCTACTGTTCACCTGCTCTAATTATCCTGGCAGCTCACTTAAATTACGTTTTTTCTGCTACTAACAAGATAAGCCAGATTTTCCCCAGTGCCAAAGACACAGCATCATCAACAAAACAGTCTTGATGATACCCTAGTGACTTCAGAGTGTTAATCCATCTCATTGGATGCTTATCTAGGTTCCAAGGAATGCTATGCTCCAAGGGAGAATTTGGCACAGTGAGAGATGGGTTTAGTCTACAAGTGATGGTACCATTCAATTTGCTATTCTTATATTTACATTAGGTAAACTTTGGCAACAAGACTTCGATTTTGAAGCAAACATAGCACCATGCCTGCTGCTCATGTTGGGCTGTTTTCAGGTCAATTAGTGCCTCCTAAATTCTTAAAGCAGGTGCTAATCTGGTACTTAAACTGCTGAGACATTTGGCATGTTTTCTCTGTAAGCAGAAGTTGGAAGTACTTTTTATAAGAGTTTAAGAGGATAGATGAATAAACAGACACAAGACTTTCCCTTATTAACCTTACATTGTTTCTTTTTAATATGAAGCATATTAAAAAGTAAATCTTAGTTTAGAACCAGCTTAAGCAGCTTTCCTCTTAAAGAATAGAAAACCCATGACTAGCACATCTTGATTTGCTTCTCCATGTTAATGTTTTTATTTCTAATTTAATCTCTAATTTGTTAACGCCAGTGATTTAGGGAGTAAAACAGTATCTTCTTCAATATGGATTCTACCTTTTTTAATGAGAAGATGTCACTGAAGAAGCATTTTAGAAGAGTTCCTCATGAACAGATTTTTGTTTCAGAGATAATTTTGACAGAAAAAAGGAAACACTACACGGATAACCAAACATACTTTGTATGTAATCATCTACCAAATAAATATGGGTGAAGTCTTGGGTCTATTAGGGATTAGTGTTTAAAAGAAGAATACAAGAAAAGCCCTGGACTTAGGGCACTTAAAGTCTAGGACGTGAGATATAAACAAATTATAATACCTTGTGAGGGCCCCAGGCAGCTATATTAAAATGCAAGAATGTCATAAGAGGGAGTGATCAATTCTACCACAGTTTATAGGACATTAGAAAGGCTTTTGGAAAGAGATTATACCTGAGATGGATTATGAAATATAAAATTTGAGTTTTTAAGAGCATGAAAGGGGAAAGTATCCTTGGGCAGAAAATAGAAACAAGTTCAGAAACAGAAAGAGAGAATATTCCAAGAGAAAATAAAAGATGTGCAGCTCTGTTGGTATAAAATCAGTCAGGAAGGGCAGCAATGTGGGAGTTGAGACTAGAAATTTAAAGGCTGAACAGTGGTGTGACTCACATGACATGTTAACCAGCTTACATTTTTCCTGTGAGTCAGTAGTGCTCATAGTTCAGCTTGCAAACATCACCTTAGAGAGTTTGTTAAAAATGCAAATCCTGGAACTCACACTCCTAAGTTTTTCATTTAGCAGGTCTGTTTAAAACTCAGGATTCTGCATTTTCACCAGACCCTGTTTTCAGCCATACCACTATTTGAGAAAAAGGGCAGTCGATGACAGGGCAGCTTATAAATGGTGTTAAGCAGGAAAAAGACATAATTAGACTTGTGTTTTAGAAACTATTTGAGCAGTGACATTAATTACACAAAGTAGGATGGAAGCAAAAGTGAAGGAGATCAATCAAACTTGTTAATTTGTTCACTTACATTTCACTGAATGTCAAGTAAGTGCCAAGGTCTGTGCTGGGTATCGTATGTACATCACAAGTCTCCTGATGAGGTAGGTAGTTTTTCAAAGTCTGCCCTGCTTGTTAGCTCTCAGATCCCTCACCGTGACCCACAGCCTCATGGGGAAATGCTTGCAGAGCTATTTTACTGATGCTCATAAAGAGCCAAGAAGTAGAGAGCTATGAAAGCCAGACAGTATGATTTGGTGCCAGTTTACTGGGAATGGAGAGTAAAAGAGTGGTTTCGAAGTTCTGTGAAGACTTCCGAGTGGGCTAGCAACCCACAAGTCCACATAGTTTATATGCAAAGAATGGGTTTGAATAGATTAGAGATTTGGGGATAAAAAAAAAAGCAGTTTGGGATTCTTGTAGAGATTATATATATATATATATATATATATATATATATATATATATATATATATATATATATATGTGACCATTTGAGTTTTACAATTGGGGAATGAATATCTTCCTCTGAAATGTTACAAGTATCAAATAATTGGACACATATATTGCTGATGGCATTCATTGTTTTTTCTAGTTGAGAAAATACATCAGTCCTGTTTTTATTACTTCGAGTGACTTCAGAAATGGTTATTCATAAACTAAAGAAACAGATCATAAACTTTGGAGAGCATCTTTCCATTTCATACTTCCCTGTGCATCTGAGTCTGATTGAGAAGGAAGAGGTGGGCTTGGTAAGGAGCTTTGCTGCTGCAGCGCTGCCCTCTTCCCTCTCCCCACCCATCTACATGACTCCCCACATAGCCTGTGACATCTCCTTGCCTTCTTTGACCAATTATGAAGTACTGTTTGCCTCTCCTTCTTCAGATTTAGCAGACGAAATGTGAAACGTCTGTAAGGAATCACCGGTAATACATTTAACAGGGGCAATGATGAAATGAAGGTAATTTTAGGGTAGCAGGAATAACAACTTTGGAAGGAAACTGGGGCAAAGGTAGGCAAAGAAGAGGAGACTTCCTGGGCCCGAATGTAGAACACTGTATTGATTAGAAGACTTGAAATTTTCACAACATGAGTTTCTGGACAGCGAGCTCTCATGGTCACACTGCAGACATTGCCTTTCTCATGAAGCTTCTTTACAAGAAGTACTAGCTCTCAGGGTTAGTTTTTTGTTTGTTTGTTTGTTTTGTTTCTCAGTTATTGAAAGGCTTAAGACACTTGCAGAGAAAATTAAATGTTTTACTGCTTTGCTTTTTTTCTAATGATTCTATATTTGTTGCATAATTGAAAGAGATCTAGATACGGATACTAATACCTAGATCTAGATACAAAATTTGCAAAAATGCCAAATTTTAAATCATCATCTTATGGAGCATTCCAAGAATGTATGTGTGCACCCTCCATTTCCCTGGTGCTTTCCTTATTGTTTTGTGAGACTTTATATATTTTATTTAAATGCTAGTTACTCTGGTAGAGGAACTAGATTTTTTTTTTTTGAATTGGGTAGAATGATAATAGCTAAATAGCAGTTAATATTTATTGAATATTTACTGTGAGTGAGCTAAATGCTCTAATTTCTAGGTGACTGACAAGCATTAGCTCACTTTCTCAAAAAAAAAAAACATAGAGAAGTAGTACTATTATCAACTCCCTATTATAGATGGAAAGCTAAAGAGGCTGCTTTTTGTTGGCATTGCTTCTGAAGCTTCACAGCTTTCTTCCCTCTGTTCATTCACCCTTCCCCCACATGCTTTTTAATTTCCAAAGTTTTATTGACATCTCTTATTTGCTGTTACTTCCTCATTCACTCTGTAGCTGTATGATTCTTTGTCTATAATTCAATTGTCACCGCCATAGAAGAGAGCAGAGAGAAATCCACGTTTAACCAGAAATCTGCCAGCCATTCTCCACATGAGAAAAAATCATATACAATTTCCGTGTTTTATTTGTTTGCTGTCTAACAGTCATTACTGATGTTGACAACATAAAGAAGATAAGCCCAGTGTGGTAGTCCTGGTCCTCTAAGGAGCAAAGGTCAGGTGCGATTACACACTCAAGAGATTTATTACGAGAAAGGCTTGTGAGGCAAAAGGGAGAAAGACCCTGGGACATCTGAGAGAGGTACAGGTACATAACGCAGATCTGACCTTTCTGAAGAAGAGAGGGAAGGATGGTTAAGCGGAAGCAAACTAGACTGCCACGCAATTCATAAAAAAGTTTGGCAAGACTGGTAGAGATTTCTTGAGCCATAGTTGCCTTTCTGAGGGATTATTCATCTCCTAGGAATCTACATGATTTCGTGTCATATTGCTGTGTCAAGGCACTGCCTAGAAGCAACTCATTAGAAGCATTGCCCTGGTGCAAACATCAAAATGAATTTCAGAGTGCAGTGGCTGCAATCATAGTCCATGTCCTTAGAGTTCTGAGTGGTGCATTTTCATAGCCACTACAGCCAACAGTGATCAAGAATCTATATTAAATAAATATTCATTTTCTGTATATACAAATCATGCACATAACTCATGAATCAATAAGATGCTGGAAGATGGAATAGTATATTGCTTTTCTTTTTCCTTTAGGCATGGTTTTACAAGGAGACAATGAGTATGAATTTGTTTAGAGGATTATGTACCAGGCTCCTTAGGAACTAGAGGTAACAAAAGTCTTGCCTCTAGCTGATTCTCCTTCCTTGAGTCAAATGGTTCTTAAATAAAGGAGATTTTACTTCTACAAAGGATAAAGGGATTGATTATATGGAGAAGCTTTGGGAGAGAGATGAATGAGACAAATGTATTCAGGCACCAAAACATTGCTGGAAGATTTGGAGGGTTTGAATCTAAAGTTTATATACAGTGGGATATTATTCAGCCATGAAAAAGAATGAAATAATGTCATTTGCAGCAACATGGATGGACTTAGAGATTATCATAGTAAGTGAAGCAAGTCAGACAGAGAAAGACAAATGTAGGATATCACTTATATTTGGAATCTATTATTTACCCAGAAATAGACTCAAGGGCACAGAAAACAAACTATGGTTATCAAAGGGAAAATGAGAAGGGAGGAATAAATTAGGACTTCGGGATTAACATATACAAACTACTATATGTAAAACAGATAAACAACAAGGACCTACTGTATAGCACAGGGAACTATCTTCAATTTCTTGTCATAAGATATAATGGAAAAGAATCTGAAAAAATAAATGTGCACATATATGTATAACTGAATTGCTCTGCTGTACACATAAAACTAATATTATGTATCAACTACACTTAAATTTAAAAAAAAATAAATAAAAATTTTAAAGGATTAGATCATTATGAGAGAAATAGAGAAAAAAATAAACTAGAATGGAAGGATGGCAACTGGCTTTTATTTTTATTTAATTTTTAAATAAATTTTATAAGATTACCTTGGAAGAAAGATGGAAAAAAAATTAGAGAACATTGGATAAGAAATAGTATATTATATAAGGTTAGAGCTTTCGCAGGGAACTGTGTGGATCTTGTACTCAAACTATCATCTAATGAATTCACCCTAAGATTTTAAGGAGGCATGTGTTAAAATATAATAATTTTTCAATGGATATAACAATTTAAGACTTGCAAAAAGAGAAATTAAAACCTTGAGTGTGCATACATATATTTGCTGATCTTAAAAAGAAATTTTGATATTCACTCTTGCTTAGACTATTGAATATGATTTATCTTTGTATGCTAGTTTCTCTCTAGACCATAATATATGGAAGATTAGGTGTCTTAAATATAGCCCATTGGTCTAATATAACTACTGACCATTACTATGCCTTGTCTGAATTCCCAGTTACTCTGGATCAGTGGAGCCTACAGAGAGTATTTTCACTCTGTTCTTTCCCATCACCCTACCTCCTTAGGGTTTAAATAAACTAATGTAATAGGAAGTTTAATTGTTTTTCTTTTTTACTTGCCTGACTTGTCCCTTGTTTTTTTTTTCCCAACTCTTTGAAAATTCTAAATATTATTTTGTTTCTCTTAGTGGATAACTTTAATTTCTTATCAATTTTGATATATTAATCACTACCTGAACTCTCTTCTGAGTCAGAATGATTCCCTAACATTCTTTTATCCCTGGGCAATGTCCATGCTTTATTTTGCATTATTAATTAATTCATTTTTTTTTATTAAACTCTGTGCCAAGCTTCATGATCAAGAAATCAGATAAGGTCTCTGCCTCTCATCTAGATTCTAATATGAAAAGAAAGACTATCTACATGTATTAAAATAAATAAAGCATTGCAAATTGTGATGTCTCAGGAAGGGAGTAAATAGGTGTGATAAAGTGAGTACAGTGACCAAATTTAGATAAGTTTTCATAAATGCATTTATTGAAATGTGTTAAAATCAAGTTTTAGCACATTGGATACCACTGGCATATAAATTCTATTCTTAACTCCTGTTCTAAGTATGTCATAAACCTGAGTTTGATAAATACATTGTAATGCTAGTTCTATGATATTTATTTTGGTTTCACCTGCTATCTGCTTAATTTGGATGATTGGCACCATTACTAAAAATATATATCAACCCCCAAGGTTTGTTAACTGTATTTAGCCTGAGGGATTACAACCCTTCCTATTGTGGTTAAAGAACAATTCACCTTGGGCATCTTCTGTCATATCAATGAGTGATTCCTGAATGCGGGAAAAAAATGGCTGGCTCTGCACTGGTAGGCTTATCCCCGCTGGTGCCTGCTGTCAGCCTGTGCGTCCCAGATAGGATGTGCTGTAGTGACTAAAATGACAGTTGGCAGCAATACCTGCTGAGGCCTGTTTTGGAGAAACTAGGTTTAAATGTCTATCTTGCTCTTTTGTGCCCAAAAGAAAACAGCAGTATTATCTCTTCACGTTTAACCAAAGAGCAGTACTACAGCCTTCTGTCAGATAATGATTGAAATACCAGAAAGCCGGCCACAATTTACAACATCAAGTCAGCTGTGTCTACTATAAATACTAATCAATATGAGTAGTGAAGGGGAAATAGTATGAAGAGCTCTAATCTGAAGTTTTTCCAAAGAGATTTTTTTATTCCTCGTAGGATAGGAATCATTACCTTTTTTTTTTAATGCAACAATTGGTAGCAAAATATGATAAGAGCTAGCCTGGGAATTAAACATCATGGTTCAGATCATTAGTCTGGTACTTAGCAGCTGTGTAATAATGGGCAATTGACCTGAAGTGGTTTATTTGTTCGTAAAATGTGGCTAAGAGTGTCTACATCACAGAATTGTTAAAGGTGAAATAATGCGTATGAGGGTATCCACCATGAGGTTTCTCACATGGTAGGTTTAGTTGCCTTTTTTTTTTCTGTATCTCTTATTAAACAGTTAACTTTGGTTTGAACTTTCCGGTTCTCAGTTTTCCCACTTAACATAAAAGAATGAATTGAACCATCTTTTGACCTATCTACTTTAGAATTCTTAGTCTTTAGTAAGGAAAAACTTCTGACAGAGTTGACTGTTAAGGAATTGCCTCATGAAGTAGTCAATGCCCCATCCTTGTCACTGTGTCAATAGAAGATGACATCTATAATAGGGTTCCATTTAGAGAAATGTTTGTAAACTGGTAGACAGCAGTTGTATCATATTGGGACTGCACAGTTATTTCTTTTTAAAATAAAGTAGGCAATACTTATGATTTCAAAATAAAAAATAATAAGGTTTTCTGGTTTCTCTTTTAAAATAGCAGCACTGAAACTGCTTGTTCTACTAGACTGAATGGCAACAATTCTGCTGGAGCAGGGTCATTTGCTCCTTTGGAGCAAACCTACCATAATGTTTCAGAGATTCCATCAGTTCTCATTGTGGCCTCAAATCTCATTTTTTTTTTTAAGACCTGCCCAGATCCCATAGGCATTTGAATTTGTTTTTCCCAGCCTAGAGGTTTAGGGAAAGACCTAAAAAAAACCTTCTGACTTTTAATTTCCATTCTTCGTTAAGTATTTTTAAAATACAGTTTGTGGCAATATCACCAAATGATTAACAATTTTAAAACATTAGCATTCTCAAAAAAAAAAAAAACAAAAACAAAAACTCCAAACCAAACCAAACAAACCAACAACAATGTGATCACGTTAAGATGATTTTATAAATTTTTTTTTCAGGGCATAGAGTGTCAGCTGAAAGAATAATGACACCTAATAGCTAAATAAGCCAATTGAAATTAGGAAAATTCTCTTCAAGTGTAGAACTTGAACTTGCAAACATAAATATTTGAAGTGAAAGGAAACATGCTCTATAGCTTTTGAACTTCCACATATCCACCGACGCACTTCTCTATGTTTCCTACCTGAAGTTTTAGAAACAACGGTGTGTGTGTCTTTCAAACTTCCACACGAATGAAACTTTCTATATCTAGGACTTCCAATCTCTAAGAATTCTTTCTTGAAACTCCATAACAAGTCAGATGGCTAATCCTTTATATGAAAAGGTCTTAAAACATTTATAGTGGGTTTTTTTTTTTTGGTAAATTATACCTGGAATAGTTAATTTCTCTATTGAGATGAGAGATGCAAATAGTGTATTCCTATGGGTTAATTTTTCCAGATGAAAGAACTTTTAACTTTTGAGCAAATTTCTAATGGAAAGTTGTTTAATGACCTCCCCCAAAAATGTTTAAAAGAACAAGAATAACATCTAGTAAATACTAGTAAGCCCTGAAGATGAGTGAACATATGTAACAGAAAATTATCCAGCTACCTTCAAGTTATATCAATTTTCCCAAATTTATTAAAGACTATCTCATATTCACTATTTCATTCCACTAAGCTTCCATATTTATTCAGAGAATTGTTCAAGCACTATAGCTACTGAGAAAGTAGTCAGGTATTTAGAAATCACCAGGAAGCTTTGCTAATTCATCTCCATATTGTAACACTGTGGGATTTTTCTACTCAACTAATTGCACTGCATGTCTGATGATTCAATCAACAATTCCACTGATACAGCTGAACACTTTGAAGTTACAATTGCTGAGTTTTAAGCTGCACTACAGGTTGTGAAGTTAGACTTTCTGATTAGGTTGCCAGCTTTAATAACTGAGCTCTCAATGTAGCACAATTTATTAATCATGCATTAGTCATTATTGACAAAAGTTGAATGTTTAACTCTGGATTTTTTTTCATTTCCCAACCCCACTGCCTCATATTTTAAGTTCAATTAATATAAATTTTGGAGGAATTTTTAAGTGTCAAATTCATGATATGACATATTAGCATTAACTACTTAATAAAGTAGAATTATTTTGTTAACTATAATATAAATGACATTATTTTGCAAAATAAAATTATTTTATCTTTATTAAATAAACATTTTATTTAAGTGAAATAATTAAAATTTTCTTACCCCCAAAATATATTTCTATAATTCTCAACATATATAATATATCTTGTCTATGGAAATTAAAAATAAATTCATATATATATATATACACATACTTTTATGTCTACATTTAGATATCTATACACATATATGTGTATTATGAATGCATATATATATAATATTGATGTGTGATATATATTCAATTATGAAATTCAATAATATTAAAATTTTTTTCCAAAGAGGAATGAAATAATTCTGACTCATCCAATATTATACTCAATTTTCTTACTCATAAATTATTGTTCTGACAAAATTGCATAGTGTATAAAGATTCAGTTGTACATAATGGAAAAGTTCTAGAGATCTGCTGGACAACACTGTGCTCATAGTTAACAGTAGTATTGAACACCTATAAATCTGTTAAGTAGATCTCATATTATATGTTTTTTTCCACAATAAAATATATAACATTAAAGGTAAACAAGAAGAATAAACGCCACCTAATTATGGCTTTATTACAGTGGAGATAGTCACACTCACTCATTCAGGTAATACTTTTGGGAATTTACTATGTACCTGAGATATTCACACTGGCAATAGGCACAGACAAGGAATAACAATCACATGAACGTTTTATAAATGCCCTGATCATAAGTACACACAGTGCTTCAGCAACAGGGTGTATAATGCAGGTTGAGAATTGACTAGAAATCTTTGCAGGGGTAGGGGTGGGTAAAAACAAGGTATAAAGGACCTTCCAAATAAAGGAAACAGTGTGTGAGAAGGCAACAATGCCAAGAGTCAGAGCAAATATGGGAACATCATGCTGCAGGTAAATAACTGCTTTCCTATGTTCTTAAATTATACACTGACTCCTAGAGAATATAGTAAGTTCCAGTCCTCATTCTTAATATATAGTTTCTCACTAAAAACATGTTTTTATGACATAAGTCAATTACCTAGGAAATATATTCAAAATACCTTAAAATAATAGAGTGCTTCATGATTTTCAAAAAGGCTAAATTTGATCTATTTCATGTCTCTTATAGAAATTAACTGAGATGTGAAAGGTAAGTATTATCTCAATTTCAGAATTAGATACAGAAGTGAGTGATATGTCCAACCACACAAACCTAGAAAGTGACAGAGGTATGAATCTTTAAAAAGACTTTTTTAGTCTAGGGCATAAATGATGAGATAGAAATTAAAGGATTTGAATCTGGATGGTTCCAGATTGTAGTCTGAGGTCTTACAACTGACAAGGTGTGTAGACTTCAGCGACTTTATTTAAACATCTCTAAGTTTGTCTCCTTATCTGTGAAACGGTGTCAACTGTTTATTAAAGAAAAAAATATTTTTGATAGCTTGGCACATAGTAGAGACAAGATTAATAGAATTTCCATCCTTCCAAGTCATATGTCCATAGAAATTACATTAATAAAAACCTCAAGGTGGGTTGGAAGGGATAGACTGGGATTCAAAATTGTAGAATTGATAAACAAGATTATACTGTATAGCACAGGGAAATATATACAAGATCTTATGGTAGCTCACAGAGAAAAAAATGTGACAATGAATATATATATGTTCATGTATAACTGAAAAATTGTGCTCTACACTGGAATTTGACACAACATTGTAAAATGATTATAAATCAATAAAAACTGTTAAAAAAAAACAAACCCTCAAATTGCACCATACCAAAGACTTAAAGTATTAGACAATATAGATCCATTATACCAATATTAATCACAAAAGAAGATGCTTTGCTAACGGGGTTTTTCTTTTTATCTTGAAGCAATCAGGAACATATCACAAAATACAACCCTCTGAAAATCAAAACAACATTTTAATTTTGAAGTGACCAATAATGTCACTCAAAGACAACAGAGCAATCTTTCATGTTAATAACAGATTAAGAGAACAGTAATAAGGAAGGTCACCAAATCTTTGGGCTAGGTTAATTTTAAGTCATGGACTTTAATCTCCTTAATAGAACAAACTACTTACACTTTTAAAAAAAATTTTAACAACATATACACTTGCATAATACCCAGGGTAATCAGTATATATGCAAATTCAACTACTAATATATTCATTTCAATCAGTAAAGTATGCAAAACCTAACAGTTGAAGAATTCAGCTTAGGTAGTAAACAGTATGCAGCTGGTTCTATAAAAATAAAATATGACTACAACATAAAGGGAATTTACAAAATGTTTAAATCTCAAAACTGCTGTCCAAATTTTCATCAACTGTATTATTTGATAAATATGTTAATCAGTACCTAATCAGTACCAAATCTGAGCAATTAACAGTTTGTTGGGTTTTACTACTTTCAGTTTTAGTGACATAGCCTTTACAAACATTGTATATTTGTAAAATCAAAGACCAGAAAAAGAAAAAAGGAAAAGAAAAAGAAGAATAAAACATTCTAAAATGTTGAATGTCAGGATATATTTCTGTTTTACGTGTATAATCTTTTTACCAAACCTAATAACATATGCCTAGGAATAACTGTCATCAAACAACTATTGGCTTTTCATAACTCCCCTTCTCTGGGTAAAATCATGCAAATTTTGATTGTTAACATCTGGCATTTAAAATAAATCACTTTAATATTTTCAGAGTTCACAAGATTTAAAACTAGATTATTTATTTAACCCAAGTTTATAGAAAGTATAAATACAGAGATTGTATTAGTAAAATATAGTCATAAAACCTTAACTGGCACCATGTTGTCATGGGGGAAAAATCCTTTAACGTGGTATATTTAGATAAGAAATCTATTTACTACTTCTTCTGGTTTAAATACTTTGGTTAAAAGATTTCACTGTTCTTTTTATTCATTTGTAAATATAGATGTCTCATTTTGACTTTTAAAAACTACCTAATACTTTATATTAATTCATGAAACATCTGCACATCAATCTATTTGGATTTTTGTCCTTTCTTTCTTATCTTAGTCATCTAGGCAGTTATAGAACATCGTCTATCTCTGGGAAAACTTGACTATGATGGATAAATACTGTGGACTGTCCATCACATCCCAATGCCAGTCTCCTAAGGGGAAGAAAAGTAGGAAGGTAAAAACTGTATTTCACACTTTCTTTGCAATTAAGGTGTGACTACTTAGGAGGATGAGCTATTTAGGTTTTGCCAACCAGATGCACCCTCATGAAACCTGGATTCATTACTAGTTATGCACTGAGAGGCACGGGGAGTAGAAAATCCATTTTGCTGTTATGGATTATGGCAGAGGTAATCTCATTTAGAAGCCAGGAGCTGGGTAGCAGCTTCTTGATTTTTGAAGAGGCACAAGATTTGAAAACAGTGTTTATGTTGACAGATTAAAATTCTGCCTGATCTTGGCAAAAGCAGCAACTCCTTCAATGGCCAAGTCCTGTGGATGATTTGGGGATTTATTCTTTAAGCATCAGACTACTGTCTGTTGATTCAACCTTCCAGATAGCCCTAGGAGTGTGCTTCAACTATGAAATCCCTTTTATTTAAACTAGCCAGAGTCAATATGGCTATCTTAAATAGAAAACACTGACAAAGATAGTAATTAGTAGATGGAAGTAGTGTGGTACACGAATCTTGCTAACCAAAGTGTAGTCCTGTCCTAGTAGTACTGATATCAGCAGGGAGTTTGTTAGAAGTTCTGGATCTCAAGCCCCACACCAGAACTTCTGATTCAGAACCTGCATTTTAACAGGCTCCCCAGAGGATCTGTATGCCCATTAAAGTTGCAACCTAAAGAATACGTGAATAAATAAACAAACAAAAAAAAAAAGGGAGTATTTTGGCTTGGTGTAGGTAAGCAGCAAGTGGGGGGCAAGGGCTCAGATACTGATGCCTGGAAAACATCAGATGCACAACATGAGGTGGGTGGCAAAGCAGTCAAATTGTTTCCTGCTGTAAGTTGGAAGGCAGACCGTGTGCTTAGGCTATTAGGGCTGAAAAGAAGGAGCAATTAATATTGGCATGTATAGTCTGCTTCCTGCAGCTTTCATAAACATCACAAAGAAATACTTTAAAAAAAAAACAAAAAACTGGAGGTATTTTGTCTTAAGCAGAGACAGAAAAGCACACAGCTACAAAAAACCTGAGGATGCAACCGAAGTTGCCCAACAGTTATGTGATTTGGAGCATTTTAAGGCTTACAAGCCAATTGTAGCTAAACTCCTAAAACTGAGCAGACCCATCCCCGCTTATTGTTGATTGGGTAAAGAGGCTATGGAAATACACCGTGACCTCCTAGGCCTTCCCTGTGGAAGAAAGAACAGGCCCTAGCAGTAAATGTTCGGAGAAGTAAAGAATGCAAAACAAAGATAGGACAGCCAGGCAGGAGAGTAGCCATAACTTACACAATAAATCAGTCACTAGGACTCCCAGTTCTGGTTCAAAGGTAAAGGTAAGTCTGGTGCACTTCCCTAAACTGTTCTGCAGACACTAAAACGCCCACTACGTGGGCGTTTGACTGCAGGCTGATCACCAGGTTAGCCCTCGGACCGGTTGGAGCCAGAAAATGGATGCTATCGATTCCTGAAATACCACCCTGTTCCCTTACCACCAAGCAATCAGAAAGATGCCCAAGAGCTGATACCGAACCCGTGACCCCTTCTCTCACACTGCCATTAAAAACCCTTTCCTGAAAGCCGTTGCGGAGTTCGGGTTTTTGAGCACCAGCTGCCTGATCTCCTTGCTGGGTTTGCAGTAAATGCCATGCTTACCTTTACCACAACCTATGTCACTAGATTGGCTTTGCTGTGTGGCGGGGGGATTGGACCAAGTTCGGTTCAGCACGACTCCAAAGTGCTGAAGCAGGAGTGTGCACCAGCGGAGGTGAGGACCGTAAGTGAGATCTTACTTTGCTTTTGCATTTGCACTTGCTCTTTGTTAAATGTTCCCTAGAAGACAATGAGACCAAACACTCAGACTAAATCAGATTAGGTGTGCTGTCTTCCCACCCAGGACTTCCGAGAGCTGTCATTTGAAGACAGAGGGTGTGAGCAGTGCACAGAGACAGCATTTAGAAGATAGGAGTATTTAACTTCTAGTCTTTGGTTGTGCTAATTTTCCCATGGAACTGATTCAAGATAGTAGAGAAGAACTTTTCTGTGTTTTGAAGTAATAAGGTGACTATATTGCCAAAGGAATTTGTATGGAGTTTGCACAGCTCACAAAGTAATCTCTCTACTGCCCAAAGCTGTATCTCCAGAAGCATGTACTTCCCAAAGTCTATCTCAGATGTGCAGGGAGGACATGGGTCAAGGAATAACTTCCAGGAAGGCAAAGCCAGAAACAAAAGACAAAATAGTCTTTCTTAGCCTAATCAGAGACCACTAGGCCAGCTTTAGTACCTCACTCTGTTGCCACGTTCCTTTTAGCAGGACTCATCACTGCCAAAACCACTGACGGCTGTGATTTTCCAATTCTTTGTTTCCAAACAAAGTTTTTTTTATTATAATTATCATTTTCCTTTTCTAATTTAATGTATTTAGTATATGAAGATAGATAACTTAACATTTAGTTTATTAGTTGCTCATTGCTGGATATACCACATCCCACATCACACCTGAAGGGGAGGATTACTTGATACACAGGTGTGCAGACTTTATTCTCAGGGAGGTTTGGAGAAATGGTTCCCTTGGTTCACTTAATATTGTAAGAAGTTTCTCTTTATCAGCATAGGGATACATGTGGATATATGAACAGCAAAGGTGTAGATTTTTTAGAGACTGCTTGTTGTCTGACCAATTACCATATGTGCCTTTGTTTTTTGTAACAGGACCTCAATTTATTGATGGGAACAGGGAGGGGGTGATTATGGCCCTGTATTTACATGGAGACATTCTTGAAGTCCTACGTTGGATCATCTTCCCTCATCAGCCGGAAGCTCCTCTCACGGCCACATCTACCACAAAGGCTGCTGCTTCCTGCCCCTTCTGCTGCTGCTTCTGCTTTCTGCTTCCAAATTGCTTTCCTGAATTAAATTGGGTCTAGTACTCTCTCCACTCATTTTCACCTTGATTAAAAAGTCCTCTCAATATATTTTAGTAAAAAGTATTTTCTTTACCCATCTTTATCTCCTTTTCTTCTCTTACACACTTATACAGTGTCCTAAACTGATTCTACTCTTTCAACAGTTGTAGTCATGCTTTTCCCAAATGACTCTACAAGAAACTCTCCCTCAGAATGAACACCAACAGTTTCCTAATTGTGATGGTCCTTGTCCCATATGACGTCTCTTTTGACTTGCAGGCATGGTTGGCTACATGGTCTTTGACACCATTTCTTCCATCATATATATACTTTTATTTCACTCTTCCACTTAGCTGAAAATGTAGCTTTTTTTTTTCCCTTGTTTGGCTTTACTTCCCTTATCTTCTTCTAAATTGAAACACTCCCCAAAGTTACCAGTTCTTTTTTCTTCCCTGTTAATGTTTCCTTATAAGGACATGTATGTTTCAACAAATATTAATTTATTAGATGTACCTAGAAATATGTTAGATACAGACACAGCTATATATGTGACAATATTATTTTTAGGTTAAATAAGAGCACAGACAGAATATATAATCATAATATAGCAATTACACTCCTGATTACTGTGTAGTAACTATACGGGATATGTTTAAAAGATGTAGCCAAGCTAGAGAAATGTGTGAGTTTGCCTGAGAGAGTCAGAGATGTCTTCAAGAGAAAGTTCAAGATACTGGAACAAATTAAAGCAAAACATAATTTATTAAACTTGCTGGGCAAGAGATCTACCTTTGAAAACACCCTTGCTCCCAGTGCTGGAACAATTCCTATATACACTACAGGACATAGACATTGAGAATTCTGATTGGCTGTAAGAGAAGGACTAATACTGACTGACTGACTTTTGGATCAGAGGGAGATGCTTCAACATTCTCACCAGTTAGTTTATTCTGGACTGGTTGTTTATGATGTAACTTAAAACAGCAAAATATTTCAAGGACTTATGTTTTTACAGAGTGAAGTTCCTCAGGATTGTATTGATGTTTTATTCCTTGATATTCACTTGACTGAATTAACTTTGAAATTTTATAAGCGAGAACAGAAGCGTCCTCCACCCAGACTTCAAAGGCTAGAACATTTCAAATATCATTTCAAACCTTTTGGTTCAAAATTGCCATATGACCACAATTTCTCTTCCACTCCACACACACACACACACATACACACACACACACACACACACACACACACACACACACACACACACACACATTTCCCCAGAGTTCTGCTGAAAAGTGGAGGGAAAAAGATATTGGGCAAAAGCCTCCTGATCTCTCTTGGATAGCTCTCGGGGTAGGGATTTCTCTACAGCTTTCTACCTACTTCTGCCTTAAACCTGAGGATTTCAGAGAGTGGGATTCCAAACTAACATCTAATTTTTCATGTTCTCTTTAAAAAATTATCCTCTGAGTTAGGGCAGTGATCTTTTTGTTTTATTTTATTTAGTTTTTTTTTCTCCTGCCTGTAAAGCATAAAAACTATTTCCGTATGTAGAGTCAGAATGTCCCTACTCATTGTGTAGCTGTAGGTACGATGTATCCTCAATCCTCCACTAACTTGCTCTTGATAACTGCAGGATCAGGTTGTTAAAACTCCATGACATTTTTTTTCCCATCACTAGAACTTAGCTCTTGCAAGTAAAACAATCTTGGAATTCTAGATGCTTATGTCTGTAATGAGATTAAGTTCTATATTTTAAAATGTAAAATAAGTGTAGTGTTTTAGTTCTACTCTGTGTTACTTTCTCATTGAAATAATAAATATTTATGAGTCACTGGATGGTAAGCTACAGTATTACTTGTGTGAATTATTCCACATAAAATATATCAATTAATATGTCAGAATATGGAATTCCACATGACACTCACATGTGTATATTTCACCTACACACTGAAGTGACCCAGAATAGAATATGTCTTTTGGTTTGTTATTTCCACATCTACACTTTCCATTCTGGAGGGGCATGGAGTAAATACAAAGAAACTAGGCAAACATATAAACCTGTATTGCTTTTAGCAAAAGGAAGAGAATGGCAGATTGATATTTAGCAGAGATGATATAATATAGGCACTTATTTTGGTCACAAAAAAGGGAACCCAAAACAGTACATTAAGGTGTATGTAGGAGGAGGGCAGAGATCCCTCAGTTACCAGAAACACATAACCTAAAGATAAGGGATGTCTATTCAAAACTTACCAATTCAATTCTAATAACTTTCTACGGTTGCCTTGATTTTGTACTACCATTCTCACTATACCGCTTAAGAACTAATAATCCTTGTCTAGTCTACTGAAATAGTTTCCTAACAGATCACTGAACTTCCTTTTTCTCTTCTCCCCATCTTTCCAAAGCAAAAAAACAATCATATCAATCTTTTGATCCAACACCACTGATGGCTTCTATACATGTTTAAAATGAAGTCCAAACCCCTCAGCCTACAATGCAAGATTTTCCAAAATTAATCCTAAGAACGTTTTGTACTTACCATCCACTCCAGTGCATTGCACCTAGGTGGTCTTATTCGATCTTTTTCCATTTGCTATTGATACCTTATTTTTCCTTCCAATTCTGATTTTATTCCTGTATCTTTACATCAATGTTATTCTCCTTATGTCTCCAACTGGCTAATCTGTTTTTTCAAGACAATGTATGTTGTAATGTCTCCAACAAATCTACCTTCACTCCAATCTGTCCCCTACCATGTAATCTACATTTTTTGTTTTTACTACTAATAATGATTTTATTCATCTACTGTCTATGTAAAGTTCATATTTAAAGACAAAATGTTAAATGCCAGTGAGAAATTAATAAAATAAAAGTATCCATTTATTTTTCCAAAGACCTCTATTTTCATAGACCAGGTAGGTCGAAGGAAGATACAATCTATGAGTGTACGAGAGGGAGCTCCACAATCAGGAGATTCAGGTTTGAATGAACTTTCAGTGGCATTTTAGCACTATCCCAGCACCACAGAATTATTGTAAATTTTCTTCTCTCTCTTATCATCTATACCCAAGGAGGCTGCATCCTATTTAGTGGCTTTTCTATTTGCAGGTGCCTCACAAAGCTGTGTTTCCAAGCCAGACTGCTCCCATGAGCTGCAGGCATGTAGCCAGTTGTAACTAGCTACCTCCCCACCTGTATGTCTGGGCACTTACTTGTCTCCTAACCTGCATCTCCTAAATCACTGAGGTGGTAGTGATACAACCTGCTTTCACCCATCAACACCAGAAACTTGGGGGTCCATCTTAGAGAATCCCTCCTTACTATAACACAACCATCAAATATTGACCAAGTACTTTTGGCTCTATTTCCACACCATTAAAAAAAATTTTTTTAACCTTATCTATTATCACTTTTACTGGGAAATTCCAAGTCTTTATCTCTGAGTAAGAGATAAGCTCTTTCCTAGCCTCTATTATTACTCTTCCTCCACTCACCTCCCTGGAAATGTGTTTCTACACTGAAGACATGAATTTTTGAAAAGATAAATATTTATTATGTTACCTTCTATTTAAAAACACATCAATGGCCCATAAATGCCTATAAGGATAGTTTTCAATATATCCTTATAGGGATTCCCATGATCTAAGTCTTACCTGTATCTACAGCTGCATACCTTGCCAAATGCCTATCCTCTTTTTTATTTCCAACTGCGTAGAGTTCCCAGATCACTTCAGATTCTGTCAAGCTCTGTGACTTTTTTCTTGCCTCTAAAATTTTCCTGATATCCTAATTCCTAACCCAGGTCCCTTCAGTAGACATTCCCATGCTCTTTACTTGTACCTTGTCTATATCCTTCACATCCTTTTCCGTAACAACTTGTTGTAGTTATTTGCTAATGTACTCATCTTGCCCTTATGCTAACATGATGATAAATGTACTCTCCCCCCAGCGTCTAATGGTAATAATGATTTTATCATTCAATACCATGTATTGAGTACCTACAATGTATCAGAAAATGTTGAACTGTGACTATATTAACTCATCACTCTGTTACACATAATTCATGAGACAAGAAGAGGCTAAATAAATTGTTTAAGTCCCTTCATTGAATGCACATCTGTGCCAAACTCTGCACTGAGGCATACTGGCTGCTGATCCTGTAACTGTCTCTCTTGCTAAGATCTAATTAAATGACTATTGACTAGATGATTGAAATATATAGACAGTCTTGATTTTGTGCAAGAGTTGATGGTTTTAATTTTACTCCAGGTACACTCAGGAAGCAGTGATGCATCAAAGTTCTAGGTTATTGTGATGATTAAGTGAATTGATTCCTGTGAATTACTTAGAACACACTCATAGTAAGTATCTGGTCAGTAAATGTGTTCTGCTAGCACATCTACCACTTTTTGATGCTTACCTATATGCTGGCTACTTTAACACCCACTTTACATAGATTACCTATTTTTATTCTTATGGCAACTTTGAAAGGTTGACATTATTTTCTCTTCATCAGATTAGAACTTAAGTAATCATCAAATGTCACATACATAGTGTTAGAAGCAAGATTTTAACACAGATTTATCAGTCTCTCAAACCCATATTTCTTGCATTTCATATGATCCAGTAAAATTTTTGATTAAATGATATTCATATAAATAAATAAACATGTAAATATATACACACATATTGCTTCTTTAAAATTTCATGACATGGCTATTGCTGTATCATTCAACTTTGAGACAAATTCTGTCACTTTGTTTATTGATTCCTGTTTTATATACTTCAAGGCAAATGATTATCAAACATGTTAATATTTATCATGAAATAATTAATATAATCTTTCCCTTTAAAATAATTTTTTCTTCCTCATGTGTGAAAATAACTATTAAGCTACACTGAAAGCTTCCAAGTAGAAAACATAACTTGAAAAACAATCAATTTGAGAGTGAGGCCTGTTTGCATAATTTGATTTATTCTGTTAACTAGATTATCTTTGAAATATTATTTTAAAACTCTGAAGGGCTTATTAAACTGAACACACAGAGCTCCAGTTTCTATTTCCAGACTTAGATACCCCTCAACTGCTGTCATCATGCTGTTAATTGAATGTTTGTGTGAAGATGATAGCATTTTCAACAGCAAGAGCAAAAACATTGTTCTCAACTCTTTGATTTTGGTCTCTTCTTTTTTTAGATATTTCTAAAGCTGGTTATAGCTTTGTTTCTCAGTCTCTATTTACTTAATCTTGGCTTTTGACTTTCTATCTGACAACTTCACTTTGGTGTGTCACTGCTTGTCACTCTGCTTTAATATGTTTTTCTTCAATAACTTCAAACACGGTAGCAGCCTCTCTAGCATCATGAATAAGAGAATATTTTAAAATATTAAAAAAAATGAATAGGGCAAATTAACTCTGAAGAATGGAATCCTCTTGATGTATATTCGTCATTTCAAAATGCTGATCCCAGGCCAAAAAACAACTACAGTGTAACAGGGACAGGCAAATCTGAAAGCTGTGAAAAGACTTAGGGGAAAATAATAAAGGATTCTGCAAAGTTATCAGAGTAGATAGCAACAAAAATACTTCTCTCCACCTAGAAGACAATATGTCTTGATATAACCATATTGGAACTCTGGACTCTATTTACAGCATGCAACTTCCAGAGGAAGGCTTGGGCATAAGCTGAAGTTAAGTTCTATCAGTTTCATGACTGAACCCCTCAAAAAACTCAGGACAACAAGATTCAGGAGAACTTACCTGGTTGGCATTACTTCATACATTTCACCACAGGTAGTTTCTAGGAAAATTGAGCATCTCTGTGTGACTCCATCTGGAGAGGACACTTGGAAGGCTTGACTCTGGTTTCTACTGGACTTCATCCCATGTACATTTTCCCATTGCTGATTTTACTCTGTATTCTTTCCCTGCAATAAACCATAGCCATGATTAGAACAGCTTTTTTGAGTCTTAAGATTTCCACTGATTTATTAACCTTATGGGTGATCTTAGGGATTCCTAGGCCAGCAGGATTTTCATATTAATGAATTCATTTTCTAAGTCACTATTAAAATAACATAGGCTTCCCACTCGATTTTAATTCACCCTCACATAATTTCTCTCCTCTTTTTACTTCCTGCTATTTTTAGCCCGTGTGGTAAGTGAATCTAGAAAAGTCTGACTGATCTAATATTTTTCCCTTCTCCATGTAGCAGGGTAGGTGAGCTGATCTGGATCTGCCTTGTCACAATGATAAATTTCCCTTCTTTGACAAACTTATCCCTTAGGATTATATTTTGTATGGTGTGTGCAGATGAAAGTCCTCCCTGAAGCTTAAAGCATAAACTACACACATGAGTCAGCCTTTTATCAGACCTGTGTACTGGGAGATACAGGTCCTGTGGGTCCTTGGAGAAGGACAAGAAAGGGGTGTTTTGATTTCATTCTACTATTTCCCCTCATATGTATAGCTCACTGGTAACCCCAAGTAAAGGAAGAGTAATTTGCAGGGGAATATTTTGCCCTGAGTTTCCTAGAAGCTGTATCATCAAATAACATCAAATACTAAATAATTTTCTAAGTGACAAGGCTTCCAAAAATGCCTTAAGTCTTACAAAGTGGGAACATAGTGCTAACTAGTGCTAATTAGTTGCAGTAGATATGTCATGTTGGGAACACACTCAGCAGTTTCCTTTTAATTTGTTGGCCATGAGGACCAGTCAGCTGGGTGATCATGGTCTTCTTTCCTCTCCAGCTCATGCCTTCATGTGTCATTAGACAATTAACCTCTTTGTACTTCAGTTTTTCCATCTGCTCAGCAATAATGTTGACTTCAGAGGAATGCTGTAACAAATAGTGCTATATTTTAGGAAATTCTTTCTCCCAATTAGTCTGGATTTACTTGTTGCTTCTTATTTTAATGATAATGCCCTTGAGGAAATACGTAACAAAACCCAGGAGTAACAGATATTGGTATATTTTGCTGGGGAGCTATCGCAATGCTGTTTTCTAGGACTTGGTGTTAAATAACAAATCCAGATGGTCACATTTGCAGCAACAAACGTAATAATTCATAAGTGGCAGTGCAGGTATGACTATTTCCTCTGTGTGATGCCATATTCTATCTAGAATACACTTGTCTTAAAGCAATAATCAGCACAATGTTAATCCTATTTTTCTTAATAAGAAATTATATCTAAAAAGGCAAAGCTAATGTCAGTATTCCTCAACAGTGAAAAATTATTTCTTACAAACTCTAACTCACAACAGTGCTGATATAAATCTCTCCTAAATTTGCAAAACCCAATCAATCAACTGTCTGTCCACATTTGGAGAATTTATGGTCAATTCATTATCAGTTCCTTTAACGTCATTCTGATCAATTTACCAAGTTATTCACCATAATATTCCTAATGTACTTATTTTCAGTGTACAGTGGAAAAGTCAAGTTTCATAGTAGTGTTAGGCCTGCTTAACATCTTCCTTTCCAAATCCCTATTTCACCTCCGGTAAACCTACCAAAGTTGGCAACAGCATGTTCTAATAAAAAGTTATTTCTTCACACATTCATACTATGTAAAGACATATACTCAAGCAAAGTGAAATTTTTAAAAGTATTTAAGTAAGATATGCATATACCTGGGAAATCATCATGACTATCAATACCATAGCAAACGTATCTATCATTCCAATTATTCCTCCTATTCCTTGTTTTGTTTTGTTTTGTTTTCATGGTAAGAACACTTAAAGATGGAATTATTTTATCTATTATGCTTGCTTTAGCTATTTATATTAAACAGATTAATCTCTAGAATCTGAAGGACAATTCAGCTAAGAAATCAAAACCATTATATTTTGGTGTTTATTGTAGTGCTGCCCCACTTGTGGTTTTCATTATTAACGTATCAATAGTTGTAGTGATAGTGTAGTAACAGTGAACATTTTTTTGACTTAGTATAAGGACATACTTTCTTAACAACAACATATAAAGTAGTAACTGTTAAGTCAGAGTTCACAGCTGCTAAAACAGAGGCCAAGAGCATACAAGTAGCAAGTGACAGAAATGGGATACTTTACCCAAGTTACTCAATTCCAGATGTAGCACTCTGAACCATTTTCTCAAGCTTTCTTCTATTCGTTGCCAATTGTATGCCTCCTTCCTGTTCCAAATTAATGATTTCCTTTTATAAGAATGGTATTAAAAATAAAAATGTTCAATATATTTTTAGATTAAAATCATATTCTATTCACATAAGACTACTATTCAACATAGTTGGCTATGCATGTCATTTTTATGTCTAGTGAAGAATGGGGATCCAATAGTGAGCAACAGCCTAAACCTTGTCTATCTTGTCTTATTTATTACATTTTTTTCCAGCAATGTGATGAAATAAAAGCAGCAATTGATACTAAAAATTGCATGTTTATTATGTTCTAGGCACTGTTATTTTTGTTAATTTATTTAATGCTACTAATATCTCTATTGGTAGGCACTATTATTTGCCCCATTTCACAAATGAGAGCAATAAAGATCAGAAAGGTTAAACAAATTACCAAGGGTCACTCAGTGAACAAAATGAAGAAAAAAGTGTTGAATTCAATACACATGGCAGTAGAGTCTACCTTTTGTAGCTTTCTTAGTTCCAAAATAAATAAGCCATGGAAATGTATTATTCAGCATAAGGAATATGGTTGATAATATTATAATAATTCTGAATGGGGACAGCTGGTTACTAGATTTACTGTGGTGAATATTTTATAATATATGCAAATTTCAAATCACTATATGTAATATACTTGAAATTAACATAATATAGTACATCAACTATATTTCAGTTTAAAAAAAAGAAGATCAAGATACATAGAGAAGCAAAGGAACTTAAGAAAACAAGAATATACTTAAGATACATTTTAAAATCTTTTATTTGAAAGAAAAAGGACAAAATAACAGGATATAATCTTTTTAGATTTTAAAGAAATCTGGTATCTTTGGGAAAATAATTGTTTTTCATTTGCTTGATGCTTTATTTTAAGGTGATTAATTCTTTGGCATAATAACTCATTGAAAAATTTAAATGTTTGTTTTCATGAAATAAGATATATAAAGACAATTTTCAAAATACTTTATTATACAAAATCTTTTAAAATGCCTAATATGCATGAACAATTATCAAAATCTTTAAACCCAAAGCATCTGGGGTCTTTTTGCATATCTTGAATTAGTTCTCAAAATTTTAATTATACCTTTCAGTTAAGAACTGTATTTATAAGCATCAATTTTCATAGTATTCTTACAATTCTTCAATTTTGTAATGGATATATTAAACTTTAATACTTAAATCTGGGAATAATGGAATTAATCATCTAACAATTGACAATTGATTTATCAATTGTGTTCCCTCTGTGTATTATATTTGATACCAGTGAGGAACAGGAGAAACTAAGCAATAAAGATATCTCAAAGGAGTTGACATATTCCAATTTAGTACTTATTGTCTGTCAGAAAATAGATTATGATTTAAAACTTTGATATCTCATTTGCATGATAAAGAAAGTGAAAATAAATTCTTATTAGTTCTTTCATATTGCAATGATTTTCCCCTCTACCTAGATTTTTGACAAAGGAATCAGTAATCCTAAATGTTCTGGGGCTTCTTTTTAATGACACTGCTGATAATACGGAGAAAAAGACTAACACCAATGTTTACAACTAAAGCTACCTTGATTTATTATAGAAATTTATTCAAATGTTCCATAAATATTACATATGATTATAGGGTTAGCTAAGAAAAATATAATTTCTTGTTTTTATTCAAGTAATAGTGTAAAAAAAGAAATTGATGAATTTTATATCTGTTATTCTATCTCAAATTATAAGGATAAAAAGTTGGTAAGTCCATAGTGTTGGGGGTTTGTTGAATGTTTGTGTGCTAAGTAACTACACACACACACACACAAATACACATGAAATGTGGTGTAGGTCTATTTAAATATCCACCCAAGCTCAGATGCACACATATTCATTTATTCATACATTTATTCAAAACGTGTCTCAGTTTCTAACATGTGCTAACTCTTGTGGTGGGTGCTAGGAGGTATAGTGAAAAAAACGAGCATATTTCATATTCTTCTTGAGGAAAGGGTTCAGAGAAAACTGCACAGGTAAATGGAGAACTGTAAATCTAGTAAGTGCTATGTGTAGACACACACTTAGTATCAGTCTCACTTGTGAGTGCTGATTAAAAGCTTTCTTGAAAGAGTAACATTTGAAACTGAGAGATTTAACCAAGTGAAGAGGAAGACAAGTGCTCCAGGCAGAGTGAACACAATCATACCCAGTGGTAAAGGTATCATGACATTCGGAGAAACTGAAAGAAGCACACACAAAGGAGGCTGCCAAGGAAAGGGGTGTAATCAATAGGCCTTAAGAGGAAGGTTAAGGAGTTAGGACTATACTCTAAGAAATAGTAAATCATCGAAGGACTGGGATAGTGAGAATGTCAGATTTACATCTGGAAAATTGATTTCAGCTATGGAATAACATGGGTTGGAAGAAGGAGATATGTTTTCTGTTAACTGATTGCAGTCATCTAAGGTAGCGATGAGGGTAATTCTGATTAAAATGGTGTTGGTGGAGAAGGATAGAAATGGAAGATTCTAGAGTTTTCAAAAGGAAATTTGGTAGAACTGAGTGATATCTTCTATGAGATGGAACATATAGGGAGTAAAATACCCAGTTTTTATATTGAGGAACTAGATAGACAATGTGCCAATCAATAGCAGAAGGAACATAAGAGGACCAGGTAGGATGAATGGATGGAAAATGATGAACAATACTACGCTTATTTAGTTGAAATATGCATGTATGCAAAGGGCTATTAATATAGTTGGAAGCTGATTTTTGGAGAATCTCTGGATGAGTTTAATACCTTAAAAGCGTAATGATAAATTACTCAACTTCTCCAAATTACATGAATTTACATTGAAACAATGTGATGTAAACCAGATCATTCAAATCAGCTTTTTAGTTGTATTTATTAAAACTTTTAACATAATTGTATACATGACTATTGCCTTTAACTAGTAAAAATAACATGATTTAAGGAGACATTCATTAATGTATGTTAGGTTTTCTAAGAAAGTAAATAAAATATATTGTAACTAATGATACTACTTTTTAAGATGTACTATTAGCTGCAATAATAGATACTAATTTTAAAAATACTTGATATAAATATTTTATACCCTGAAAGTAGGAAAGAACATTTCCTTTTTAATTATTCATAAAATTTGTATCAAATTTGCAAAGTTGACCATATATCAAGTCACTGGGAAATATCGATGAAGACTGATATATTTTGTTGAAGTTAACCTTCCTTTTTGGAGCAGTTGATCTGGGAGTATAAGCAGCTCTGAATTTTCCTGATAAATGAGGCTGACATAAAGTACATTTTATTTTCTACAGCAACATGTGACTGTAATGTTAAAAATGTGTGGAAGCATTATGTGCTTTTATCATTTTATTGACGCTTTAGAGAAATATTGTTTGAAAATTTACTATAGTTCGTTTTCTGACATGTAGGTCATTAATATTGGTTCATCGTGGTGGTGTCTATTTGTTTGATTTGAGTATCTCAAACAACATTTTACCCCAGAGAATCGTCTATCTTTTCTCTTTTGCCAATACCATGTCTTTCCTCTTCTTGCCTCTCCTTTCCCCTAAGTCACCCCCTGAAGCACACCCTAAGTCTATAAAGACTTCCCCAGCCTCTCCCAGTATTTCAGGTTTCTCATTCATCCCCATTTCTCAGCTGGAACAGATTTATTATTTACAAGTTTCAAAGGTGCTGGTTGGTTGAACAGGATTAAAGGCAAAGGAAGCAGTGAAATACAGGGAGGGCAATCCTTCAGTAGATTTTTATTATACATTTATTTCAATACCATAAAAGATCTGAGATAGAAATCACATATTCTGACACCAATACCAAGAAGTCAGTTATTCAGTTTTTGCTGAAAATGCTTACTGAACAGATTTTGTCTAGACCTAGAGAAACTTACGCTACTTTAAATTTTGTAAAAACTTTCTTTTATATATTTATAATTCTCAAGAGGAGAAAGAAAACAATAAATAAGTCAAAGTTTCTATTTGAAGAATTCTTGCTGTAGTTCAAAGGCTTTCTGAGCAGGTGGAATATGAACATAATGATATTGAAATTGATACCATTAATTTCTGCAGAGGAAATGCCACCTACATAAAGGAATGTAAGAAGATAAAACATGGGGTAATTTCTCTGAAACAAAAACTGCATTGACTATCAAAAATATTGCAGTTGCTGCAAATAAATAAATAAACAAAATAAGCAGTTCCTCAAAAAGAGATCTTAAAGACCCATGAAAGAAGAGATTCTTTGAAGATAAGAGTCAGATAAAAATATTTGGGTTAGCTCATTTGTCTCCTCACAAATCTTAAGAATAATATTGAATCAAACAAAGACTTTTCAACACAAAGCAGGGGAGAAAATCACTCTTCACTTCTCTCCTTTTTCTTCAACAGTCTCAGATCACCAGAGCCTCTCCCTTAAAGTCTGTGGTGGAGAGATTCCTTGTGCCCAAGGCCAGTGGATACAAAGACAGAGCGAAGAGAAGGATCAAGAATTTGTAAAAAATCCCTGATGCCCATGGTAGGTAGAGATATTTAAAGATGGCCAATACTTAAAGTGACTTTGACTCGAATCACTCAAATGATACTCTAGACCTAGAGGAGAATTTTGCAGTTAGATTGAGAAATGATGGGAAATCAGAAAGCCTCTAGAGGACTAATGCAGGCAGTTATTTACATTTTCAAACAAATGAATCAGAATCTTTAGAATAAGTCTGTATAAAGAGGAATGAAATAAGAACAGTAACAACAGCAACAACAACAAACCCGAATATTTACTAAGAGCTTACTGAGTGCCCAGGCACGGTGCTACTTGAAAGTTGCTCACAGAAATTTGAAAGTGATTATGTGGTTATACAATTTAATTGTTTGAGGGGCAAATTTTTTTAATTAAACATGAAAGCTAAAGAAAATGATGTGGGCATTTGATGTTATTTAGCTTCAGAGAAAATAGTAAAACTCTTTTAATTATCCATTTGTGGACAAGTTGTAGACTCAGGCAAAATACTACTATATGTAGAAAAATGGAAAACAGTTTGAACAATGGTACCTAATTAACAGGACCTTTAAAAGAGCTCTTTTTTAATTTTGCTGTAGGGCTTCATAATTTTTTTATGTAATAATCACCCATTTGGTTGCAAAAAAAATAAGCTTCAACATGTGCTAGGTATTCAGGATAACAAAAAATTATGATCCAAGAACTTGAAGTATCATAGCTTGGGTAGTAGTCCTAAAAAGTTGATATGTTCAGAGATAAATATAAGATCATGAGCGTAATTTCAGAAATTTAACTGGACAAATCGGCACCAACAATTACAGAAAACAAAAACAAAAACCTTAGGAACAATAGCGTATAGTAAATATAATATGCAATAGTTTGAAAATGTGAATGCCAAAATTAGCTAATGAGGCATCGTCTAGCTTTGGTAGCTATGTGGTATGTAGGACATGATTGTGTAAACTCTGTGTTACTTTGTGTAAAGTAAAATAACTCATTTTAAAGGTCATGTTAATTAGGCATCACTGTTTAAATTGTTATCCATTTTTCTATATATGGTAGCCAACCTTTAAAGTACTTAATTCCAATGCAGATAGGGTCTTGCCAGCCTTGCTTCCTCTCCTTATGATTTGGGTGGAAACAATGCAGAATGTAGAAGTGAAAAGTTAATAAGCACTGAGGTCTATCAGGGGATGTCAAGGTTGAAGAAAAAAATAATGAAATACAAAGAGAAAGAAATGTCACTCTGAAGTCTACAAGAAAACTAAAATAATTGTCTATTTTCCAGAGAAAAATGAGGAAAGCTTCACACAATTCTTAGCTTCATGTCCACAATACAAGGTAAAAAATATATGCCCTTTATACAATCATGCCAGGAAATTATTCAGAAAAACAATGTGATGTCAGCAATATAAGCGAACATTTAGATGCAGGGTAATCACATGCAAATGATACCCATAAGTCTCAATTTGCATCCATATAAATATTTGTTCGAATAAAATTTTAAGGTAAGAAAAAAGCTATAAACTTTAATATAAATTATATTAAATGTAAACTTGGAATAAGGAAAATATTCCCTAGTGCAATCCTGTAAAAGAGATTTTGATATTTTCAAATAAATAGAAATGTAAACTTTTACATGTCAGCTAAAGTGATACCACAAACTGAAAAACACACTGAAGATACTTGGAACATCTATGGTAATAATGATTGAATATCCTTAACATATCAGATTATCTTTTAAATTAAAATGCCTGTATACACAGGTTATTTGCATACGTTCAAGGGCAGGTTGGATTTTAAGAGACTGTAAAATTGAGACTTCAAAGACCACACCTCCAAACCCCAGTTATTTTTACCTCTGGGTTGCCTCTGGGTGTCTCCCTCTTTCATTGTTTATTTTCAACTTTAGTTGATCACCAAAATACTCGAAGGGAGTGTTGATGGTAATGCTTTTGGGTTCACTTACTGTCAATATATATCTGGTCTATTGTTGGAATAATCCCTGGCTCTTCCACCTAAGTGCAGTTCATCCTCCTTTGAGATTTTTCTTTCATTTGCATGTGGGATAACACAACAAGAGCGAACAGTCAGAATTCATGCTAGTGTTAGCCTATCTTCACAACTTTTGTATACATACATAAATTTCATTACTCAGGGTGAAAATATATTAGCACTTTAAAATTTTTACTTATTTTGTCACTTTTGTTTCCCTTCTCTGTTACTTTTTTTCTATACGATATATTTTTGTTAACAACGAGGCTGCATATTTAAAGATAGTACTTTGATGATGACATTTAACGCCACTGTTTTGAAGTCTGACACATTAACGTGGATTTTTTTTTAATTTAGTCACATTAATTATATGCTGTGAAGACTGAAGTGGAGTGAGGTTTCATATGGTGTAATACTCAAAATGAGAATATCTGTTTCTCATGTTGCCTGAAGATAAACATGATTGACTGCAAATGGTTTGTGTTTTATGCTGCCTAACAATATTGGCTAATGAAACTGTTAAGAGTGTCTTCTTAAAAATAGCCCTACCCCCAAAGAATTCTTTCAAAACAAGTACATCTTTATTACTCCGTGAAATTTTCAATGTCAAATACATTTTGTTCAGACACTTTAAAAAAAAAATCTTCATTCCTTATACACACTCCTGAATTCATGATCCTGTACGTGCAGGATGATGGTTTAGCTTTCTCAACCTCTATCCACATTCCCTCCACTTGAAGAAAGAGGAAGGTGGAAAATCCATACCTCGTTATCAGGGTTCTGGGAATGAACTAGGTTGTATCTTTCAGGTACTTCCATGAGATTTAGATGGCTCTATCTTAGATGAATCAGCAGGTTCTGGGGGAATAGAGCAGGAGCACTGTCTGGACTACCTGGTCTCCAGTTCTGTGAGCGCAGTACCATGTGGCGGCTTAAGGATGACAGCCAAAGCCCTGAAACTGGATTTAAGCTGCAGTGGTGTGACTTAGATGCAAAAAGCCAATGTGACAGTCCCTTAACTTGTAGTCCTCTGGCCCTTCAGTGATTTTTTAAGCATATGATTTGCATTTAAAAAATTTTTTGCTTAAAATACCAAGTTGTTTCTGTTCTTCACGTACTCCAGATTAAACAAGTTGTATAGATCTGTTTTTGAGAATCTGAGGTATTTTGTGTCTGAGGAAAGTTCATATGCATAAAAGACTAGAGTTCCTTGTGTTCATTTTACATCAAATGTAACAATCAGTATTATTTGATCATCTCAAATTTAATAGACTAACTTTAAACAATCAAACATCTGACCAAACAAATAAAATCTGACCAGATTTGGAAGAAAACACTTTGCTACTAAGAAACAGATTTATCTATAGAAAGTTAAGTTTACTTGGTCAGTTATTTATGATGATTTTATTGTCAGTTATTGAGATTTTAGACAAGATAGAGAATGAAGAAGACAAGGGCTAGTATCTCGTCATTAGATTCTAGATGTGCTAGAGATAAGCTCATTATTCCTTCTTTCTCTCTCTCTCTTTTTTTTTTTTTTTCCTCCTCATTTCAGGACATTAGTTGATTCCAAGTCTGCATCCTTCAGAGGGATTGGTTTCACAGTGCATGTCTTACGTGTTTAAGTTATACCCTTATGTGAGTCTCTTTTTAGTTGACTGGAGACTACATATTTCTAGCCCTCTAAAGATATTTAATGGTTTGAAGAGGATTTCATTACTTCTATCCTTTCCCAGATGACTTCCCTTTCTTAATTCCTTTTAATAGAGGTAGTTATCCAAACGTTAAACAATGGGATACCCAACCCCTACTTCCAAGGCCTGCCATTGGGCCTGCTACTGTCTCATCTATTCCTAGCTCTCCAGAGATAAAATCCTAGAGACTGGATTTCTTACAAAGAACGCACAGGATGACTGGAGAAACAGAGTAGGTATAAGACATTAAAGAGTCAGTTGGAAGCTGGATATTTGTCAATGGTGATTAAAAGTATTGATGCCTAATTTTAAGAAAAAGGGGGAAGCAATATTAAATACAACAGATATTTTTCTAGGTTAGACTTAATGAGCATTTACAAATATTTCCTCAAAGTTAGATAAACTTCTTCATCAGTTGACTATGCATTTCCTCATCTGTTTATCAGAGCTATGCTTTCCTATTTTAGAATACCTAGCTTTCATTTTTTTTTCCTCTAGGTAATCTGAAAAATTTATTAGAGTAAGGCCTGGATATTTTTGATAACCAATCAGTGCTCATGAGATGAGCTGCACCTCTTAAAATGTCAAAATTTTCTAAGTATAAGACAACAAGCTCAAATTGGGGATAAAATCCATTATTGACTTACGGTCCTTGTCCCCTGGTATTGTCATCTAAAAGTTTACAAATGTAGATTAGATGATAACAGATTATTTAAATTAGCATTTGTTTTAAAATATGGGAATAGGACCTTGTCCCATTTTGTCCATAGTGCTCATTTTTAATTAGGCTACAGATAGTGTACAGCCTGTTTCCTTAATTCCTGCAGGCCTCATGATATCAATCACAATTTCTAAGAATGTGTGAAACATTCTGGTCCCTAACCCTGATTACCTTAGGTCACCATGGGATGTGACAATTACTAAATGAGAATAAGGAAGAGGGTGCCCCAAGTAACTGTTAGTGGAAGCAAATACGCTAATGTATGTATAAATGTTGTTCATTCCTCAAGTCCTATCTTTAATCCATCATTTCCAAGCAAGCCATTGAGAGCCATAAAAATATCGCAATCTCCTTGAAAACCTGAAGAATTTACTGATGTAAATACTGAAATAAAATGAAGCAAGAGTAAATTTCCATGTGTTCCCTTTTATAACAATATTACACTGAAATTCTAAATGTAGAAACAAGCTGTATTAGTCTGGGAACAGAACCAGTAGGAGATTTACATCTATCTATCTATTATGTTTCTATCTATCTATCTATCTATCTACCTACCTACCTATTTACCTATATATTAAGGGAGCTGAGAAGACCCACAATCTGCAGTTGACAGGCAGGAGGTTCAAAATGGGCTATGGTATCACTTCAGTTCAAGTTCAAAGGCTTTAGAATCAGGAAAGCTGTTGATGTAAGTTCCAGTCTTACTCTGAGCCCAAAGGCAGAAGACCAATGTCCAAGCTTGATGACAAGAAGAAAGCAGTTCTCCCTCACTCATCCTTTTTTGTTCTATACAGGCCTCCAGTGGACAGGATGAGGCCCAGTCCTCCCAGTGGGAGGACAACATGCTTTACTCAGTCTTCTGATTTAAATGTTAATCTCATGCAGAAACACCCTTACAGACACACCCAGAGCCATCTGTTGACAAAATATCAGGGCACACTGTGATCCAGTATGTTTGACTAATAGAATTAATCATCACAAGTCCTCATGATACCCCCAGCAGTTAGTTAAACATTGTAACATCAGTTCATTACTGTCCATTTCATAGGTTATATTGGTATCAATGTAATTCTACTCTGTCTCAATTTTCTTCCTTTATTGATGCATGATTATCCCCTTCTAACAATCCAGAATCTTAAAGTTAGAAACTTCAGCAAAAAGGGGGAAGCTGGCCAGCTTCTTCCCATAATGGTCTAGCTACTATCTCCTTTTACTATTTCCATCTTGAAGCTTATGTGACCTCCAGAGGGAGAATCCCTTTTATTGTACTCAAATAGATTTGCACTTGGGTTTGTGCTCTGTTTGTATGGTCCCTTGTTTCTAAAAGAGGTGAATTAAGCCTAGAATTGCCATGAAAGTATCATCTTTGATGTTCCAAGGAGAAGTGCCCTGGTCAAGTCTGTCACACAGGCAAAGTTTATTTTGGAGGCACTGGCCATTCTGTTTTCTAGAATAGGGCCATGGAGACAGTATATATGTTTCAAAGCCAAAAGAATTGGCTTCAGATGACAGCTTTTTCAATTTTAACTTGTTCAAGTAACTTAACCTCTCTGAACTGCATTTTTCCCTTCTAAAAACTCTTGCAGGGTTATTGTGAAATTAAATGTGTGAAATGCCAAGTTGTTCCAGCCTGATTCTCAAACAGAATCAAGTTGAATGGCAGTGAAACATATATGTTTATTTAAAGAGAACAGTGTTGAAGTGACTAAGGTAGAAGATTTGCAATCTGTTCCCTCTCCTCTCTTCTCTATTTCCTCGCTTTTTTTAATTAGAGGATTAATCTCTCTCAGAATTTTCCAATGTAAAAATTTTTTTGGATACTGTTTTCTGAAAGTCAGAAATGACCCCACACCTTTATGATTATACAGACTAAGTAAGTTATGTGTCAGGAGAGAAAAAAAAAAAAGTATTTTGGAAGCAACACTGAAAATACAAATCTTAAATTACTTTTATCTATCTTCCAATTTACAATAAAATATTTATTTTTATAATGCTAGGAGAGAGCCAAACTAGGAAAGTATTGAAGAAACATGCAATTCATAATACACAGCACTGTTGTTATCACAGGATATTAGAAATGTGGAATTTCAGACTCCACCCCAGATTTCTGAATCAGAATCTGTGTTTAAATAAGGCCCTCAAGGTGAATAATATTTACTTTGGAGTGTGAGAAGCACTGCTGTAGAAGATTTTATGAAGTGTGAAGATGTTTATGTGGACATTTCTTTGCCTGAGAATACTTTTCCCTGGGATGTGGTGTTGCGTACCCCTGTAGTATCCAACGTTATGAATTTAACAGATACCTGGTGATTCTTATTGGGCTGGTTTATCTTATGATACCAAAACACAGGACTTTCTGAGGTAGTCACAGTTATCATGTTGAATGGAAGGGACTCCTGGGCCAGTGAGCCCTCCCAGATCAGGTGACTTATTTAGTCCTATTGGCCATCTTCTCTTTCCCATTACCACAATTATGTTACAAATATCCTCAAAATTTCCCAAGTGTTCTTGCTTTCTGCTACTTTTTTTTTTTTTTTTGATTGAAATATAGTCAGCTGCTTTTTCTGATGATAGATCTTTTACTGGGAGCTTGCAACAAAGTAAATTTGAGTTATGGGATATTCTCATTTTATTCTTATAATTATTAGTTGGATGACATAATCCTTCCTTAAGATAATACAACATCAGTAAGCTGGTTTGGGAAATGTTCAAGAATTAGGCATATACCTGTATGTCTAGAAAGACATCACAGAGATGCTGTCATTTGTACCTACAATACAGAAAACTTTATGCTCTGCTCCAAATGGAGTGGTCATTAAACTAAATTTTAGTTTGATGGTCAAGTATGTAAGTTATTTCATACTTATATATTTTTAACCTCATTCTGTTGACTGCTTCTAGAATTAATTTCCACTTGAAAGCAATTATCTGAGTGGTGGATATAGGTTAAATAGAGCTCTCCAGATGAATTCTGATCACTGTTTAGTTTAGAATCACAGTGGTTTCAGGATGTGGTATTTATATTTTTCTCTAGCTATCTTTTTAAAATAATTGAGGCGTGGCAAAAATTAAATTAAAATAATAGGCAGGAATTTGGACTAGTGCATGGTTTAAGAAATAAGTAAGAATGATTAAAATATTTTAATAAAATATTGTATAACTTCTAATAGTCATTAGTTTAATTTTTTGTGTGAATTTTTTGTGAATAGGATTATAACCATCTATCAATTTAAATTTTTATTATATAAGATATATCCATACATGTTTAAACTCATCTAGCAAAACTGGGACATAAAGGACACTATGCTATGAATCTGTGAATTTTTAATGTGAATTTTTTAAATTGGTACATTCTTTGGAAAATTACCAAAGTATAAGCATTTTTTCTTTCTTACTGGCAAAATGTTCATATTGAAACATATTCTGTTTTATCTCATAGATACATCATATTTAAAATCTAACAAAAGAAGGTAAAAGGTCACAGAGATGACATTAAATATGCATGACATTAATTAGATAAGAATATTAATCTACAGAGGACATTTTCCAATTTAGAAATTTGAAGAAACTTCTGAGCATGACTTGATTATTGTAAATATTATTTCAGCCCATTATATCTAGAGACCTGGGTTATCAGAACAACTTATATTAGTGAATAGCTTAATGGTAAGGTAAATAAAAATGCAGTATTTAAAGCTATTTTTTTCCTTCCAAAGAAATAATCACGTAATAAAAGTCTATAAAATAACAAAGTTACCAGTTTCAAACTGTCATTAAAAATGAATCTGATAGTAACTCTTACCACATTTATTGTGTATCCTGTTTTTTTAATCTATTCAATTGCATATTTGCATATATAAATATATAGAAAGGTTTGCATTTTTAAACAGCTTACACAAATGTTATCATAGTGTTTGCATTATTTTGTATTTTATTATTATTGTATAATTAATCCTTGCACACACAAATACACACACACACACTCTCACAGAGTGAACCTAAACAGTTTCAGTGGAAATTTCAGAATGAGAGTAAGTCTAAAACTGGCTAACAAGGTAAGTCTGAGTCTTTCCTAAGTGTTTATTTATATAACATGTATTTAGAAAAAATATAATATTTTGGTTGGCAATAAGGAATTACATAGTTAATAATTTAACAAGAGGTCATTTAAATAGATATTTTGCTTTAATATGTCATGTTATTTTTCATTTTATGCTGTCAGATAACCTTTTATTAATGGGCTATGTGAATGACCATTGTTTGCCCACAGGATAGTTAAACATAAAATAGTGTTCTCCTTGATTCTTATTTTCCTTCATTAGGTAACACCATCCATGGTAATTATGTTGCAGCCTATTCCATATGCACACATACCTCACTCCCTCTTAGGACTTATGCCATAATTTATAGGATTTAATTTAATTTTATATTAGTATTATGTCCCCCAGCAGAGATTTTTTGGAATATTTTTATAGATTAATAAAATAATTCTTCATCAAGCTACCATCTGCTAGCTTGTCAACTTCATCTTACCTCTGCATCATGAAGTACTATAGGGCTTATAAAATCTTCTCAGCAGTAGAGTCATTTTTGTCACAGAATAATTATGGTGTTGTTGTTGTTCTTTTCTTTTTCTCATCGTTGTCTACAGAAGTAATAGTATTCCATCATAGGGACTTGAAAGAAACACATTCAAGCATGAGTAGTGACACAACCACAAAACTTCCTCATATGTGATCTATAACTGCTGAAATTTCTTTGTAGTTTTTCATATAGATCTTTAATATAGGTTAATTCTGTATAGTATCTTAAGTTCCAGAAGCAAATTTGGCTGCTCCCCTACTAACCTGAAAATCTACATTATAAAAATTTTTATTTAACATACTAAACATTTTTTAAAAAAATACTTTATTTGACTGTCAAACAGTTAGTTTTAAATATATGTGAATATTGACAAATGAGTTTAACATAGTTTATCAGTTATTTTTTTGTATAAATAGGATTTATGGAATCATCAGCAAATTTCAAAAATAAAATTGTTAAAAAGAAAATTTTGTGTAGTTGTATATTGGAGGATTTTTGTTGTTGATTTAATATTGTCTCTGTTTTTGCTTCATTTTTACTTTTCATGTCTTGTTCTAAGAAATATCTAGGTTTTCTTTTTTTTTCTTTTAGCATAACTACATTTTCTAAGTAAAACATATTTTTTTAAAAAGTGACAATAATCTACATCAAGGCAGAAGTACAAACATTATCTAATTTAGATAGAAAAAAAGAAAGGATACCATGCAAAAAAAAAAATATAAGTGATGCTACTTTTATAAACAAGGTTCTATTTACACACTAATATTTTAGTCTATTCATGAAATTCATGATTACGTTTTTAGGATATTTCTTAAAGTTAGCTTTAGCTTTAAATTTTAAAACAGATGCACATAGTAGTTTCTCTTCATTATTCAAAAATTAAATATAAATCATATTAAAACTTTAAATTGTATTATGTATCTGTTTTCTAATATATCCTTGGCAATGTTCTGGCGGAATACTTTTAGATCATAACTCTGTTTTTATAAAAATAAAATATTAATAAAAATACTTACCAGTTTCATTAAAAATTGTGACATACAAATTGTGACATCTACGATTTGGATGATGACAAATTAGTAATGCTTAAAACCTGATATAATGCTTATTTTTCAAAAAGATGCCTATAATTCAATCACATAGCCATAAATAGCCATGGTTTAAAATGTAAAATGCTACTACATGTCTATGAAACTCAAAAAGGGCATAAAGCTTATGAAATAATTTGGTGATACACTTGAAAATAAAGTAATGTTATTACTGTTTTTTTAAAAAATTGGTATTTTGGATTAATGATTATCAAACATGATCTTTTAATTTTTTCGTGTAAAAATAATTAGAATAACATCTAATTGACTGCATCTTTTACTATAACAGACGATACTCTTTGTAAAGACATTCTTTTCAAATAATTTGTATTTCAAATAATTACCTATTTCAAATAAAGCACCATTAAATATATAATAGATTATATATATATCTACATATATATATATATATATCTGCACTTCACCTCCTCTTATTTCTACATTGGATTATCTTTTGTATATTCTTAAAATTTTTTCCGAATATATCATAAACCCATACTTGGAAGGTACTGATTGTGTGAGCATGCATTCTAAGAAAGTGAAGCAGTGTTCCGTGGCAATGTTATTATCACATTTATGCTCATTGCAAATAAGGGCCAGAGAACAGATCCCTAGGATAAACAGAGAGGCACATCAAGGAGACCAACTTTCAAATTGCCACCAATCCCGAAGGAACAGAAGATATTAAAAAAATGATCCCTGCTCACCTGGAAGTCTTATTTGACATTAAATTGGGAGACTTTGATTTAGAGGTGGCTAATGATCTGAGTATGGAGATGAAGGTCAATGAGTTTACTTTTCTTTTGCTACTTCCCATTGCCTGTTGAGCAGTAGTATGGTGTTATAGTTATTATAATAGGTTTTACTGAATCATGACTCTAATTATTAACTGTGATAATACTGCTCTAATTTTCCTTACTACAAAAATAACATACTTCTGTGTGTTGCAAATCAGATGGTGTATGTGGAGCCACCTAATAATGCACTGAATTCACTGCTTCTGCAACATTTTCCTTAATTAATTCTTTGTAGAGCATAGTAAATGTGTATTGGAATTTGTATCACAAATGGTTCACCAGAAATGTGACATTTTCTACATACTTATTTTACTCCATAATACATCTGATTGAGTTAACATTTAAATGGAGTTCTAATTTCTCTCCTTAGTGTAAGATAGCTTCCTCTTGGAAAACATGTATATCCTTGATAATAAACGTAAAATTCCTCATTTAATGTATAAAATAAGTGCTGTTTTTATTCTGGCTTTTCCAATGAGGAAGCTGACACTAGAGATGAAACAACATGCCCATGTTCATACAAGCAATAAGTGGTGGAGACCAAATTTGAAGACAAGTGAAACACACTTTTTTTTTTTTGAATTCAGATATAAGTACACAACATGTGAAACTGAGAAAAATGCCCTTATTGTTATTGTGGAATTATTAAAATATCATGAGGATTTTCCATATCAAGCTGCCAAAAAAGTTCACTTCCTTTTGCCTCACCAAACTAGTCCTTCAAATTTTGTCTCCACTTGCTAATTATAGTCACCCATTCTTATATTGTTTCTAGCTCAGTGATGGCCATATAAGTCTTTGGGTCAAAGAAAATTGCCTGCCACTAATGTCTTCCTAGGCCAGCATAGACGGAGTTTCATCTATTCTGATTTATTCTCTTTACTTTTACTGGAGACGTTGATGTCCTGATCATACATCTTGTCAGCCTGCACCTGCTACTCCTAACTAGATAATTCTTTTTTTAAATTTTTAATTATCAATACACTACATACTTTTGCCCTATGTGTACAACACACAAGTCAAAATGATCTGAAGAATATAAAATAAAAATGAAAATCTACTGCTCAACACATCCCATTCCATTTTCCAGAAATGGTTGCTGCTATTCTTGTTGTTTATAGAGATTACAACCACTCTCTCCATGGGTAATGCATGTCTCTCCTTCTTGCTTACAATTAAAAAATAGGCATAAAGTGTATGAAGTACTCTGCAGACAACTCTCATCTATTTTAGATGGCCACCTTCAATGACACCCCTGACCTCCAGCATCAGAATCCCTTAAGTGACACCAGGCTACAAAAGAACGAAACTCTCTCTTCTCTCTCTCTCTCTCTCTCTCTCTCTCTCTCTCTTCCTGTTTCTCTCTCTCTCTCCATCTTGCAACATGCTGGTGATAGAAGAGATTGGCCTACCATATACAGTTTTGAGGAACAGCATTTGAGAAACAAGGAAAGAGACCAATACCAATAGCTTAACAACTGATGTCAAAATATATAAGAGAAAAGGAATCAGGCAGACAAAATAGTAGAGGAAAAATTAAGATAGATGGCCAGAAATATGATCAGGATTCAAGATCTCTTTTAAAATTCTAGACTGATGACTTTTAAAATGTTTTTAAATATGTGTCCATAAATTGAAATTTTTAAATGGAGTACTATCTAGTCCCCCTTCTTGAGTTTGCTGATGGAAAACTGCCATGAGGGGAAAAGAGGAGGGGGAGGCAGGAGGAGACAGAAGGAAAGAAATAACTAGGCAGCATAGCTAGGTAGCGAACTGGAGATCAGCCTTAGTGCCCCATTGAACTGAGTTTGACATGGTAAAAATTTCCTTACTTCTTCTTTTCATCAGAGTAGACTGTGGAAGGTAATCAAGGCAAACAGATACACAAGACAAATTGATGCTACCAGCAACTTTCCATGTTCCATAAGGTACTAAAATACATCATCTGCTGATGACTCCTGTGTCCTTTCCCCCTTTTATAACAGGCTTACTCCGTTGTTTTGTTTTGTTGCTTGCCCCTCTGGCCCTCCCACAGGTGAGACTTGGAGAGCAAAAGGAGAAACAGTATGTAGGTGGTCTACTATCTTGATGAGAGAGCCTGATTCTGATTATTTCCTTGTGCTTTGATCATCCAACTTGGATTGTTCTCTAGTATTTTTTTCTTGTGATTTTAAATTGTTTTCCTATTAGTTGATGAAACATTAGAATTATTCTTCATCTAGTTTAACATGATTATAATTATTTGCTATTATTTTCTTGGCTTTTTTTTTTTTTGCTGTTGACGGCTTTGCTGAGTTCTGTACCTCAACTTCTGTTTTAACCCCAACTTCTCAGTTCTTCTGCAATTCAAATTGTTGAATTTCTTAGATTTCTGTCAAGCATGTCTCTTGTTTATAACTTGCTCTCAAAAATATGCTGACTCATAATCCAAGGACTGAGAAACAGCACAACAAAAAAGAGAAACATGATAATCTGTGAAGTGAAAATAATTTAATTACTGTTCCAAATTGGTGAAAAATGATTTTAAATGATTTACACTTTAAAAATTTTCATATTACGGGTGGAGGGTATAACTCAGCAGTAAAGCGTATGCTTAACATGCACTCAGTCCTGGATCAAATTCCCAGTACCTACATTAAAATAAATACATACATAAATACATATATATATATATCACACACACACACACAAATCTAATTCTCTCCCCTCCCAAAAAAAGAAAGAAAGAAAAAAAATTTTGTATTATGGAGATATTTTACATTTATATAGAGTTTTAGTAATTTTCCAGTAACCAGGGAGTTTATGAACTGCCTAGTCACATGATAAACTGTAAAGCAGAGTCATTCAGTAATTGAAGAAAGTTATTACAAAGCATGACATACATGAATCACTTTCTTACAGAGACTTGGAATGTAGCCTGTAGTTAAAGGCACACTCAAATTTATTTTTTAAATTATGAATTGCAATTACATTAATATAAGGCTTCTTAAACCATTTAGCAGTGACCTAATCAGGATAAATAGGTCATTTTCTGGGAACTAATACTATATTGTTCATTGAACACATTCTAAACTTTATTGGATTAAATGAAACAATACCAATATTTCACCCCTTAATATATTTGTAATTAAAGCGATACATTCAGAACATACAACATAACTTAATAAATATTTTATTGTGAACCCACTCATGTGCCAAGCTCTCCTCTAGGTATGAATGAAAGATAAAATATTGCCTTGTCCTCCAGGAAAGGGACTTAGAGTCTTGCAGGAGATAAACATACATAAGTGACTACAATATAACATGCCATGATAAATAGTGCAATAGACTCCAGTAAAAGAAATGATTTTTTTTCACTAAAACACAGAGCAAGCAAGGAGGGAAAATTTATTTCAGTCTGACACGTGACCCAAATTGTACCCAAGAACAAAAGAAACTGCAGAGTCGGATTCCAGAAATGCAATTCAGGGAATATTTAAGGAGCATGTAATAGTTAACATTTTGCTGAATGTAAGTAACAGAAAGTTCATTGAACTAGTCTCAGTTTAGGAGGAATTTGTTGTAACATACTAGGGCATATCACAGAACTCAAAAACAGAACCCTGCTAGATCTCACATTAAGAGTTGGAGTCAGGGATTTATATGTCAACAGATTTCTTCCCTCCCCAGCCTCTGCTTACCTTTGTGAGAATGCCCATTAATTCCTTTCTTTTTTCAGAATCTAACTTTTTCTTTTCTATTTCACCTGGTCCAACCTGGATAATAACAGTTTCTTGTTTTTATATGTAACGGTTTCAGCTATTGTGAGAAAAACTGGACTTATTTTCTAGTTCTGTTTTCCATCATTCCCCGGAAGAGACTGATTTGCTATCTCAGGTCCTCTGAACTGGAGCGGGGTAGTAAGTATTGCTCCAATACAGAAACAGCTGCAATCAAGTAGGCAAAAGGAAGAGGGGCATTTTCTAGAATTAGAATGCTTGAGTCAATGAGGTTTCTAATCGGGCGATTACTCAGAAGCCAGTTACTATTACATAACTTCATAGTTTATGAATACTGATAACCAGTAATTCTCACAAGGTTGTATGACTAAGCCTAATTTCCAGAGATAAGACCTGGCAAAAATAAATGAATACAACAGGACCCAAAGTACTGTATAATTTTCAGAGCCACATTCAACTATTGGAGGAGGGAATAAAGAACCTGGCAACATTACTGGAAAGAATTACACAAAACATGGGAGGAAGCAAGTCCTTGAGTGTCATGATATTAAATTTTACTGATTTTACCAGATTTTATTGAATTCTTTTTTTTTTCCTTTACCCTGTTCTTTCTCAGAAAAACAGAAGAGTCTTTCAGCTAAGAGGGCAGACTCTGTAAATACAGGCTTCCCACATTCTATATTTTGGCTTCTACAACTAGAAATAATGATTTGGGGGATAACACTTAACCTCTTTAATATTAAAGTTTTTCACCTGTAAAACTTAGAATAAATGAGGTCATTCATGAAAATCACTTGTCATGACGCCTGACAAAGAGCAGGTGCTTAATAAATATTAGCTGCTGCCAGTGTAGCCCCCAGATTTCTATTCTGGCCCACTTATTATTTTACATCCCATCCCTGGATAGTATATGAGATTCAAATACCTCTCATTTGCTTGTAATTCCCAAGTCAATATGTCTAGTCTGTAATTCAAACTAGATCTTCCTATTAATGCCTGCTACATGTCCAGGGCAGACACCAGGAGGAAGAACTGGTGATCCAACAGGCAGGAGCCCAACCACTTATTAACTTACATTTCACTAGTGCAACTTGCTGTGTAATTCATTCATCATGTATTCATCCTTTCCTTCTTTTAGCAATTACTCATTCAGTAAATGTACTCATTTACATATTTAATGAATCACAGATATAATGATAGCCACTGTAGATATAGTTCCTGCCTTTATGGCACTTAAATTTTTTTTATGAATAATAACATACAATCATCACATTAACAAATATCAACAGGATGTTAGAAGGACTTCTGTTGTATCAACTAACTGGGTCTAATAAAAAGCAACATGACATAGAGTTTCAAATCAACACCACATTTCTAGTTCAGATAGCTTCTGATGAACTACCAGTAGCTGGGGCAACCAGCTGCCCAGTAGTTATAAGGAAAAATGCTGGAAACAAACCAAATATCATCATTTTCTAGGAGGAGTACTGAAAGGAGAGAGAAGTTCTTTCTTAAACTCTGTCAGATGGAAGTTCTCCTAGGGAACAACTCATACATAGGGGTTATTCTTAGAAATAAAGGAGACCAATATATAATTTGCCAGAGGCATGTTTATTTAATTACGAAACCCACCCTTGTGCTATGACCGATTTATTGAAAGTCTTCTTGAGAGAGTTCAATGAGAGCATTTTTGGAAGAACTTTCTCTTAGCCTAAGACTATGGAATGTTAAACTTCTGACTTTCTTTCCCATTTCACAGTATAGAAAAACAGGATGCCTGACATGTATCCCATTAGGTTTGCAGGTACACTTTATCACAGACTTCACAGCCAACTCTGGTTATAGAGAGAACTGAAAATAAGAGGTTTTCTATTGGCATTTTTATCAGAAGCATTTGAAGGGACCATGGAGTTTTAAGACTATGTGCCTTAAAAACAATGAGATTGCATCATTCCACACTAGATCTCATAATTCTTAAGAAGACATGTTAGAAAACCCTTCATACTCCCTAGGCACCATGAATAATCAAGTAAATTATCAGGACCTGAGCCATGAAGAATACACAGGCAGAGTGACTTGAGACAGATCTATCAGAAGATTATGGCAGAAGTTAAGGTAAGATACAATTAACTGAGACTTGTTAGAGTAGTAGTGATGGATATAGAGAGAAACTGATGAACTTGGAACATATTTTCAAATTAGTGGTGGGTCGAATGACCTACAGGAAAGATTCAAGGATAACACCAGTTTGGGGCTTAAACAACTGAGGAGACAGTGGTTTCAGAACAAGGAACCCTGGCAGATTAATAAACCTAGTGAGGGAATCCTTTTCTCCATTGAGGTGATGTTCAATTTGCGATGACAGTTAGTGATAAAATAGGAAGCTAGAAGAGTTCTGAAGTCCAGAGCGCAAGCAGAGTGTTTGGACTTCAAGGGGAGCTGGAATAATCCTCCTGTTCCAACAGGAGGGAAAACAAAGATCATGATTACAGACAGAGCCTGGCTTTGAGGCTTAGAAATAAGCATCTTGAGAAAGCTCCTCCTCGAATACTTTTATTTTCTCCAGCAATCTGAGATGAAGCCTTTTGCTGAGAGGGAAGAGGTATAGCAGCTGGATATGGAGGAAAGCGCTAAAAGTATAAAGCAGTCTCAAGAGTGAGAAATGATTACACTAGAGAAATAGAAGACTTCTAAGCAGCATCAAGTTTCTATTTGAGGTCAGGTCTGTGGTCATGAATTTTAAGTTAAACCAGGAAGGAACAAAATCAGGCTTTGCCTTGGGTTTGAATTTGCTGTCAGAGACTATTTCATTACTAATTTTTATGCAGCCGTAGGAAAAACGGAGGCAAAATAGCCTCTGCTAGATGAGAACCTGCACAAGTCTGATGAGTTAATTTACAGGTTAACTGAGCAAATTCTCATACCAAATATTTCATACTCAAACGAGCTAAATATATATAATTTCTGATGAGAGATGAAGTTTACTAATTTCATGGTCACCACAACTTCATCATTAAGGGTTATATTCTGAGGCTATTAAACATAAATTTGATATTTAAAATTCAGTTTTGAAAACCTGAATTATAGACTTTAATTTCTTTGATTTAAATATGGAAATGTAAGTTACAACTCTATTTGACAGGGAGACTTGAGAGAAATATAACCTTGTTAGGATAATTATCCTGGTGCTATTATGAAATTGTTCTTAGCAATGTAAGGAAAAGAAGACTAGAAAATGTTTACATTTCAATAATACTATAAATAAAGTGATCATCAGGGTAGTCTTAACTCTTTTTCAAGCTTAATGCATGCTTTATTTCCTAGAGAGTGCTAAAGTCAACTCGGTTAAGATGGAAACTAGGTTTCCCAGGCTTTCTCTATGTTTATGATTCCAAGTTAGAATGGCCATAAAAAGAGTCTGAATGAGATTTGAAAGGCAAAGCTGAAGCAGTATCTATTTTCCTACAAAGGTCGTTGTGTTCAGCTAGGGTGACAGACACAGAGAGGGGTCTCAGCCATTTCCCGTTCCTCATTTAGTTTGTCTTCCCAACTGCTTGTCCTGTTGCCCACCAGTGGCCTTAAGTTACCCCGAGTGCTTGGCTGTGTAGCTTCTGAAGTGTTAGCTGCACAGAGTCCCCCTTCTTGAGATTCCCCCTTCTTAAGAAGATGGGCATGTTTTACTATTTCAGTTATCTCTTCAAATGCCCATGTTGTCATCTGTCAGTCCTTCAAGCAGAATCTTTAGTGACTAACTAGTGCCTTCTGAACGCCCCTTCCAGACCTTCACTTTCTCAGCACTTCCATCTTTATATAACATTTAATTCCTATACTAAACCTCTTAATACAGAAGTATTCATCATGATTCTGGTTTTCTCTTTAAACCAGAGAAATATACTATTTTTGATTACAGCATTTCTCTTTAATATTTAAGGTTTAATTTTTATGTTATACACTAGTGAAGACCTTATCTATTGACATGGGCCTCAAATTGTTTATACAAAGATGCTACCTTTAGGAGTTGAGGTCAAAGTTCCACACAGGAGAACAAAGTGCTTGGTTTGGATGCAGCAGCTCTATAGTTAAGACTGATACTTAATTTTCAGGAAAAGATATATCCAAATAATTTTTAGCTAAGACATTTCAAATTAGGCATGTGCAGAATTTATGGCCATCAATATGAGGAATACATTTATTTACATGTATTTCAGATTGCAATATCATTTAAAATGTTCTATGAGAGTACAAGTACTAGTTTATGAGTTTAATGTCCTTTAAAAAGTTAAGACAGATACAAGTTGGTGACTCTTGGATGGTTGTTTTATAGTTTCTTTCTAAACTCATTTAAAAGTGTTTCAAGTTTCAAAAATGAACTGAATTAGTGATGGCTACAGCTAACCATTTGGATGATGGTGCCTTGTTTTGGGGATTCTGGTCATATCCTCACCCCTGTCACTACCACTTGACTTATTTCTGTATTTTTCATTGCATAGGTTGTGAACAATGGTTGTAATGCATCTAGGATCCCCACTGAGACCAAACACAGTGAGATAATTGATGTTATCCATGAACAGTTAAAGAAAAATTGTGGTAAAACAACCATGCTTTTCACATTTTTTCTTTCAAACTCAGTTAGCAATGTCCATTTTTTAAAAGAGGTTTTCATTCAGTGGCAAAAATAAACAATAGAAAATGGTAAGCATAAATATATAAACAAAGGAAAGAAAATATGCTGAACGAAATGGGGTTCTTAGAGTCAAATCTAGTATAACATGAAAGTAAATATCAAATATCTACCTACATGGGGTAGTTCCAGGGAATAAGTTTTCTTTAATTGTTATTGGACTGGGAAAGAATCTTGGCCCCAAAAAGTGAAGTAGAGAATATTCAGAAAGTTAATGGGAATGACCTGCCCAGGTGAAGCTAAGGTATACAAAATAGATGTTCCCTAAAATCTACAGACATGAATTTATAGTCTGCATAATAATTGGATGACTTCTAACCATAATTAGATGACTAAGGGAATAATTTCAGATGGTTAGTTAAATCTGGACATATTTGAAAGGGTATGCATGAACAAAAATTAAATCATTTAAGTAACATCAGATTTTAAGTTAACAGAGCTATTTTGAAATTGAAAACAATAATGTTTTTCAATACACAATAAATGCCTGTGAAATAAAAGGAAGTTACTAAAAGAACCTGCAAAATCAATAAGTCAATTAAAAAGAACTGGCATGGCCACAATAAATGGAATCCTGACCTGAGTTTGACATTAGACACACAGGAAGATCTGTACTGGGTTTTGTGTATGCTGGTAGGTGAAAATGGACAAGATTTGCTTCAACAATGGATACTTTTTGTAGACCCATAATTTACTATTATAAGAGAGCCCATGTGTTGCATAATCTTAAGAAATGTGTTAGAAAAACAAGTACCTAAACTTGAAAGCAAAAAGAAAGAGCAAAGGATGCGGGCACTTGGACATACACAGTTTATAAGTTACAACTGCATTAAATGAGGAGCTTTGAGGAATCTGTAATCTTGCCAACATAATTATTCTGGTTCCATTATATATATTTTTTCACATCACGTTATGGAAGCATTTGAAGAGAAACAGTGGGGACTGGGACCTATGTCATTCTAGTTCAGATTTAGGTAATCCAGATGGCACTGCCAGCCTCAGCTTCTCCTGGGCATCAGAATGAGACTTAGAAATTTTGGAGGAAAGTGTCCCAAAGCTTGGGTCCATGAGGCATGGAATCCAGGTAGGAGCCCACTAGCCAGGATCTAAGGGAAGTTCTGGTCAGGAGGATCTTTCCTGACATATATTTACTTGTGCAAATTCCTTTAAAAGAATTGCTTACAATCCTTTTGGAACACTTTTCTCAGTTGCAATTTTGTGTTTGTTGTCATCATTGTTAAATTAAGAGCTTTCTGTGCTAATAAACTATAAGTTTTATGATGGCACAGATGATATGTGTTTTGTCTTCTTTCTTTATCATCTGGCTTAGACTAAGTTATTTTGCAATAATAACCCCAAATAGATCACAAAAACATTAGATCACAAAAACAAAAATGCATTTTTCATTCATATTAATGTCTTTTGCTGGTCGACTTTAGCTGTGTTCAAAGTCATCTTCAATTCTGCATCTAAGCTGAAGAAACAGTCTCTGCCTGTGGTTATCCAGACTCATAATATGTGGGAAAATAGAGATAGCAGAATCTCATGATGGTTCTTAAAGCTCTTGCTAAGAAATGGCACGTCACTCACACTCACATTTCATTGGTAAAAGCAAATTGCATGACCAGCATGAGTTCAGGGGAAGTATAATTCTTCCACATGAACAGGGCTGGTACAGAGGAGAAGCAAGTCTTTGTTGATAACATCTAACAATGTCCTGTTTTTTGTGGACTTTAGGTGATGGTCCCCACATCTGATCTGAATGTGGTTCCTCTTGATCCAGATTTACATTATGTATGTATGTATGCATGCATGCATGCAAATACATTGTTTACCTATGTTTAGATGTCAGCATGCTTGGTTTGTAGCAGTTACACAATAAATGCCAACAAGGCAAAGACATGTATAAAGTGTTAAATAATATAAGCATTACAGAAACTCAAATGTGAGATCAATTAAGATTATTTCCAGAAAGCCTGGTATGAGATGGTAAGAAGGTGACATTTCCAGAAAATAGAAAAGACAAGGAAAGTCATCAACAAACACCGTCTGGATGAGCAAGCTTGATGAGGAATCTGAAGGAAAACAATGTCTTTTATAAAAGCAACTATGGTTTATGAGCTGATATAAGTTTTTAAATTCCACATATGAAAATCTATATTTTAATATTTCTAAAAAGTAGATTGAAGTATTCTTTGTCTAGTGCATATGAATTTTTACATAAGATAACTAAAACTAAGTTTGCTCATGTTTCCCTCAGACTCTTTGTTCTCTATCAAACACAGAAGAATTTATCATTAAAAATGACACTGACAACAGCAAACTCACAAACAAAATGATCTGGCTTTACCCTCCTCACTGTGATTTATGATCATGTACTTAAAGTGTCTACCCAAAGCATTAAAATGATTAAGGGTTCCGAGATCACAAAATAACGCCACTAAGAAGTTAAAGGAATGATAGAAGTCTAAGACGGAAATAACAGAATTTTAGTTTATGACTGCACTGACCCTCTCTAAATTTCTGCTCAATTTTCCCTTATCCTTTCTGATGTATTGTCTACCTACCTAAATTAAGCACCTATCTGTAAACAAAATTCATTCCCACAAGAGGAAAACAAAAACCTGTTGAATTTACCATATGCAAGTTTGTATGTAAGTTATTAAACTTTAAGTCCTGATGCCTTTCCTATGAACAGTAATTAAGCAGACATGATGAAGCAACTTCAATAAGTGCTTAGTTGGCGTGCCTATTGTTGTATTTCCTCTATCTCATTAAACATTGAAGAAATACATATTAGGTACTTGCTATGAGTTAATTCCTTGCACTGTGTGCTGAGATTTTTATTGAGGAATATGAAAATGGAATAAAATTCACACATGCAGTGTTCTGCCTCTGCCATGCAGTAGATATGAGACTTTGTGCAAGTTGCTGAACCCTATCCGTGCCTCAGTTTCCCTATTTCTAGTACAAGGATGTTCACAAACCTCTCTCTCAGGTTGTTCGTAGAAAAAAATGAATAAATGAATGCTTGCCTGGAATAGTATCCAAATGTTAGTTTCTATTAATATTGTTAGGAAATTACAACACAATGTGATTAATAGATGTAATATTGATGGATAGCAATCTCAATGGATGGTAAAGAAGGGCTTAACTCCTTTTTAGAATAAGGCTTCCTGGGAAAAGTAACTTTTGATCTGACTGTTGAAGACAGAATAAAAATTAAGCTGATTGGTAGAGTGGAAGAAGGGCAGTCCAGGAAGAGAACAGTGTGTGTTACAAAGTAAATGTACAGAGCATATCACATTTTGAAAATTGCAAGTCATTGTGCATAGCTAGAACCAAAGTTCCAGGAGGAAAGCTTCTGTAAATTGTGCTGGAAAATATTACTCAGGGCCAGATCAGAAAAGAACTATTTTCAGGTTAAGTTTTTTTACCACAATTTTTGTTATTTTATCTATATATATACAATTGCACATTATTTTTGTTAAAAAGTTATGTATGGTATGTTGAAAGAGCATATCAAGGATTAATGTATTAAAATGATAAGTTAGGATGTTATTATAAGATTCAGTAAGAATGACATGACCTTGTACTAATGTGGAAAAATGAACTGAAAGGAAAGGAAGAAAAGGAGACCTCGGAAATAGGATTAGGTGCAAGTATTGTTAAGTCAAAATACTGACTTATCAAGGAATGGGAGAAGAACAGATGCTTTTTTTTAACTGCTTCCAAAGCAACTGAAGAAGTTAAGAAGGGAAGGAAAAAAGAATGGCAAAATGCCAATCGTGGAAAGCAGAGCGTGTCAAGAAGGAGGGGGTTATTAGCTATATGATATACTATTGAGTGTCAAAGAAACAGTGTAGAGCAACTTGCAACTGGTCTATAGAATCCTGAAGGTGTGACAATATTAATAATTTTTGTTAGAGCATTCCAGTGTGATGATCACAAGCAAAATCACATTTCATTACACTTAAGTATGAATGGGAAGTGGTGACCTGACAGTTGACTATAGATAACATTAAAACACATAAACAACAAAAAAGCAAGAGAGCAAGAGAGAGTATTTTCCATAGAAAAATTGGAGCAAATAATTTTTTAAATAAAATTTTTAAGTAAATAATATTTTTAAATAAAATATGTGTATATATAATGTAAATATATATTATATGTAATGTAAATATCCAAGAAGCATATAGAAGTATTAACAGAGTGGGACCCTAGAGCCATAAAGAGAAATGGAGTGCTTCAGAATACTGAGGAAGGAAAGACATTTCTACTGAGGAAAGTAAAAATGGAGCAAAGACAGTAAGAAATGTATGTATGGATAGAGATGAGTGTGAGACAAGAAAGGTGATTAGATCTCTGTTTCTCTATTTTTTTTTCTTTAAATATGAAGTAAGAGTAATTAGCAGAAAGTAAGGGAGGCAGAGCAGTGGCACAGGGAAGGGTTCAGAACTTTAAAATGGTAGAAATATTGGGAAATAGTTTAATCTGAATTAGCCCAAGACAACAGTCTCCAGAAACAAATAAATGTATTTCCAGTTGGCATTTAAAATTTCAGAGATTCCTCCAAACCGTAAAATAGAACTGGCTTCAAAGAGTTGGTTTATTAATTGTTACATTTCTCTTTCAGGTGACGTTTCGTTGAGTGGGAGGGTAGTGTGTAGAGGAGGAAAAGGAATGTGAGTTATACAGATCAGCAATTAGAATTTTTAGATCCCATATGTCAGAAAGGGGTAAGAAGTTGAAGATCTTTTCGAGAATGTTGTGAGGTGTTTGGCCTTGGAAAGGGAGAAATGGCAAGAGGGAGCTGAGAGCCTAGCATAAAACGAGTTCATTTACAAGATTAGAGACGTCACTACAGACAAGGATCAGCTCGTCATCATAAATAAAATGGAGTAAGAGTTCAGAAGATGGACTCTTTGAGCTTACATTTACATTTGATGGACCAGATCCATCAAAATTATCTGTGGGAATAGGTTGTTGCAATGAAATGAAGGCAAAAGCCATTGATGCAAAATGGTAAATTAACTCATTGCAGTCTTCTCATTTTAACCAGTTTTACTTTAATTAATATAAGCTCACACGAACTTGTCTTGCAAAATCCTCCTGTAACAAAGGTAAATAAAAGAATAGTCTCACTTCCAAACTGGAATCAATTTAGAATAATGAGCATTTGAAATCTGACTCAACATATTAACCATACTCAGCCAGTCATTAACTTCTCTCAGCCTCAATTTTCTCAAATTGTAAAATTGTCATAATAAATATTTTATCAAGTTAAGTTTTGTAAGAGTAAGGTTATATAACAAGTCAAAACACTTTGTAACTTACATGAATGTTCACAACTATTAGGTATACTTTTATTTATTTTATCATTATCAGTATTATTCAAATTTGCATTATCCATACAAAATAAACACAGATATTCAACAGACAGACAGACTAATCAGTTATGATTGATCTCTTCTCCACCTAGGAAACATGAATTTGCTGAAAGTTGTTAACATTGTGGGACAAAACTTGAATTGCTTCCTTTTGAAATCTGCCTGCATGCTAATGAATGCTTACTTTTTTTCTTATAAAAATTAAAACAAATATATGTAAAATTATATTTCTTCTAGTGAATAATTGACTATTGGTCTTGTTTTTCACAAGTAGAGCAAAAAGCAGTTAATTATCACAATTTAGAACAGTTTGGGTTTGTGTGTAGCTGCAAGTAATGGAAATGGGGTCCCCAGTGACCCCTTACATAAAGAAGCATACAAAGGCAGGCATCCCAGAGTTGCATCAGAGGCTTCATAGTACTAAGGATGTTCTAGGCCCCTCATTTCTATTTCACCATCTTTAGCAAAGGGGTTTTACTTTCACAGTCACCTTGTGGTTGCAAGATAGTGCTCTACCTATGGCTTCATATTTGCAATCTGTGCCAGAATAAATATAAGATACACAAACAACAAAAAGAATACTTTCTTGATCAAGAAAGCAAATTATCTCAGAAATCCCAGCAGAAAATTCATTGGCAATAGCTGTCTTGGGATAGGACTAAACTGCAAAGGAGGCTGGGAAATGTAGTTTTTCAACTGGGCACTTTGTAGCCTCAAAGTGGGTAATAAAGATGTAGAAGAGACTAGACAATGAATAGGCAACCAATAGTCAGCCACATGAATGTGTGGTACATTTTAAATTTATGTTGATACCAAAAAAAGAAAGTTACATGAAATGTTTTACGTAGTTATTGAGTTACAAATCCACTTAAAAGCCCTATGACTATCAAGTGATTCTTAATCAAGACAGAATAGTAATTAGAGTATATGTAGTAATGTACTGTTTACTATTTTGAACAAAGTATTGTTTTCCTAAAATGAAATTTAGATTTATGTGCTTATCATATTTGAAATTTCTAATTTAAGGCTCAGAACTTCTGCAAATATTGTTACCTTATATTGCTTGCCTTTACGTATGCCTTTATCATGGCAATGGATATCAAAATGGTTGCTGTTAATTGACCTAAGAAAATATTTGTAGTCAATCATTGTCAGATTCCTTTCATCATTATTAGTGAATTCTGACTACTAAGGACAAAGGAGGATGTATATAACTCCTCAAGCTTGCCAGCTTGGGAAATGTTACAATGAAAGTCTAAGTCTCAGACTGAATTCTGATAAACATACAAATATTTATTACCAAGTCTGTACAAAAGTAATTGGTAACTTATTTCATAACATTGATGCTTGTTCCCTTTTAGGCACTCCTACAAGCACCTGGAAACTTTTAGTTCACTCTAAAGCTGATAAAATGGTAAATTAATGGCAGGATCAGGTCAATCTTCTACTTAGATCAGAAATCAGTGTTTTTGGTTAAGAAAGAGAGGAAGAGAGAGAAAGAATGTGTGTTGTGGTGAATTTACTATATAATCTTCCTAGACAACTATACATTGTGAATATCATTTATTTCCCCCAAACAGAACACTCTCAATGTTTATCATGTTAAGATTTATGTTTCAGTGTTACTTAGAAAGGCGTAATAAGCTTATATAGGAGCTCCAAAGTATGAATTCCTGATTAAGGGCCTGTAATGACTCATTAACCACCTCTAAATTGTGTATTCTTAATGAAGGTCCTACAAATGTCATCTAACCATCCCAAGGGTGTATGTTAATATTAATTCACACACACATACACATACACACACACACACACACACACAACTCTATACTGAGATGTCTTACATTTCAGACATAACCAGTAAATATATTTGGTTGCAAAGGCTAATGTGACCATTGTACTGGACAGCGGCTGGAGATTGGGTGGAGAACTTAAGCCAACTCTCAGAGAGCTCTGTAGCATCTGCTATGGGCCGTCGCAGGCCAAGTGAGCTCAAGAAAGCCTGAAGATGGAAGCAATAGCATATCAACAGTGACCAAGTTAGAGGGAGAGCTCAGACCAGACACTTCACCTGGGACTAGTCAGCATCCCAAGATTTCACTGTGACCCTGAGAATCCTGTCACCTCTCACATCTTTCACTTTTAAAACATTTTGTTTGCTGCTTGGAGTCTAATGTGTCATGAATTTGCAATTAGATTTCTTTCTCTTTCAAGCCTCATACTATTGATCAGATATGCTTCTTAATTAGTGGTTTTATCTTGTGAAAATTTTCATGTTTCATGTGTCTTCTGGGCTTCCAATACATTGTACTCTGCAACACATATTTGAGAGTTTAATAAAACATGTGCTAAAAAAATTTACTGACTTTCACATTTTGGATTGTGGAGTCAATATAATTACTTAATATTTACACCTGAATGTTAAAATATTCCTATTTGGAATTTCACTATAGCAATAAATTTGAACGTGGCAGTGGTAGTATTTAAATATGGCACAAACCATGAAAAAAGAATTAGCAATGTAAAAATTTTATGTGAATATTTCAGTTGTTTTACCATTTGTATCCCCAATAAAAATATAATTGGTTGCCTAGACAATTACGTATGGTATGCCATAAACTGACACTATAAAAACTATCTTCACTCAGTTAAAAGCTTGCTGTGTGTTGCATTGTAATTTTCACTGACAATGAGAAATCAACATATTTTATAATAATTACTTACTCCATTAAAATTTCAAATTGGAACATTTAGCATACTTAAATCTGATTGTTACAGCTATCATCTACAAAGAGCTGGAATTAGGGTCAAGATAATAAAAACAGAATCCCCAAAATACCAAACATCTTTTAGTATTCAGAATATGTTGCAAACTCTTAGAATGATAATGTTACTTTGCATTTTACATCATATATAATATTGTTTAGCTGCTAAAATAGTTGTTTGAACCAAAATTACGGAAACAAACACATTTTTAAAAAATCTGTTACTCAAATGTCACCACTATTTCACTAGCACATAGTCAGCTTTCCCTTAGGTGCAGCCTTATCACTAACCTGATTAGTTGACTGAAACTCTCTCAAATGCTACTTAATTAATTAAGGGTGACAGTAGAGACGTTCAGAAGTTTTATTTTGTAATCATCTGTTTATATTTGATCATTTGGCTTTCTACTACCTCAGGATACACACTTCACCAGCATAGTTTAGGAGGGGCATATTCAAGTTATCGGAAGTTGTAACCAGTGATTCTAGTTAGAAGCAGTGCTCTCCTCTGCTCTCAGACTTCATTGGTCTCTCTTTCTAGTTAAATAGCTCAACACTTTTTTGCTTCAGTTGGATTGTTTCCCTGAGCCCTGAATCTACCTTTGTGATGTGACTTCAAAAGCATGCCCTCTACATGTGTCTGCCTGAAATTCTTTTTTATGTCTGAATAGTACTGGTGTTCCAGTTGCTTTCAAAGAGGCTCCTTAGTTCTCAATGTGTTAAGTCTCTTGATCAAAATAAGCACTGAGTTAAGCATGAAGGTGGGATTCTACTCAACATTTCAATTTTAATTTTCTTTCTAAGTTGCTAGAGACAAATGCAATGCTGCTTTTAACATGTGTCTCAAACTGTGATGTATATTTGAAGAACCTGGTGAGCTTGTTAGAAAGGCAGATACTCAGGCCCCATCCCAGACCTAGAGAATCCAAATCTCCATGTTAACAAGATTCCCAGGTGATTCATCTGCACATTAGACTTTGATAAATCAGTGGCTTATAGGCTTATTTTTATTTATCTAAAAAATCAAATGAAAATATTTAAACATGTACAATGATTTTTCACAGACATCTAATACTACATGTATATAGTGTCTGTTTTCCTGATGACACTTTCTTATTGAACATGGGATTTCCACTAATTCTTTTAAGCTCCCAGATAATGATTTAGGCTATATGAAATCTAAGGAAGAACAGTTACTGTTATAATAAAATAAAAATAGCAATAAATTTGATTGCCATATTACATATACATAATTTCATGGTGATGCATCGTAATTAGATATAATTATAAGTCCCTGGCAGACTTGATTATAAATGACTTTAAGACAGCCATACCCCCAAAATACATATATAGCCATATGTATTTATTAGCAGAAAGAAGAGAGATGCTATTAGGATTTCCCTCCATCCAAAGACCTCTCAAAAACAGTATGCCTTCTTTACCCATCTAGCAGGAAACCCCATAACTTGTTTTTCTGGAAATGTTATAAATTTAACTGTTTTTTAATTTAACATTTATTAACTTCATACTACTATCAGAGATTGTGTTCAATACTAAAAACTAAATGAGATACAGTCTTCCCCTCAAGAATATCAAAGGTTTTTGTGGAGCCAGACAGCGAAGCAGAGGTGGTTTCTGTAGGGTTTCAGAAAACGTCACCCCATAACATGCCACTATGGCATATTGATTATTTTGAATTAAAGTTATTTGATAAACATTTGATGTTAGGACACTCTGACCCTCATTTGTCTCCCTGAAAATAGGACATAAATCTCCCATGTGAAAGGCCCCCTCCCTGTACCAGGAGGGTAGAAGGCATTCTTATTATCAGAGACGGAGAATTTAGGGCTGAGAAGGATGTATTAACAAACCTTGTCACTTCTTCACTAACTTACTCCCCCAAACCCAAACCCCTTTGTCTTGTCAATTCTTTACAAATGTATTTTTTTTTTTGTCTTAAAGATAAAAAGCTTCCTGCTCTGGTCACTTTTTTGAGTCTCATATTTTTATAAGAATTCCTTATGTATGAAATTAGATTTGTTTTCTCCTATTATCTGTTTATATCTATTTAATTATTAGATGAGCCAATGAAGCAAAAGTGAAGAATGGAAAATCCACCCCCCTCACTTGGATAGAGCAAAGTGCATTTTGGGTATACAGGTATAAGCAGAATGCTATCAAAACAAATAATAGAAGATCCCACTTACTGGTACAATCAAGATATTACTCATAGTCACAAACACCTTGAGTTAGATGTTTCTGAAGGAATATAATATGCTAGTTAAAAGAATACATGGAGCATGGAATGCATATCCAGGTAGAGGGACAAAAAGTACAAAATTATACTGCTGTGCAAAAGCAATATTCATAGCATATAGAATGTCTGAGTACCTGAGCAAGTTGTAGTACAGGGTGAAGCTTATTAAAAGCTGGCTGGAAAGAAAGTAGATTGTAAGTTTTTCTTACTTACCATGCTAAGTGATTGTCTTACTCAAAGAACATAATTTATTCCTCTTCCCCATTTCAGGCAGAAATCTTATTTTCCTGGATTTTGATCTCAGAAAATTTCTGTTTCTGTTCTTTGCCATCAAACCTGTGTAGTACAGAAGAGAATACATAAATCCTTCAGCATGGGTTTTAGCAAAGTGTCTACTGAGTTCTAGCTTCTAACTTCTAGAGATAGGCTTGTGAAATTCCTTTGTGAGGTCTCTATGGAAGTAAGTTGATTTAAATACCTGTTTTGCTCTGGGCTGTGGCATCAGGTGTCCTGAGAAGGAATTTACTCATTCACTGCCCTGTCATTCTCTTATTCTACTCCTCTTTGTTGTTGGATAAATACAGGTATCATAACTATTCCCATTTCATTTCTTTTTCTTTTGTCAAGTGTATTTATATACATTGTTAGAATTAGCCAAGTTACATGACTAATGGAAAGACATATCCCATGTTTCATCAAACTTTATCAAAAACTGCACTGGGGCCATGGAAGCATCAGAAAAAATTAACTGAAAACAAACTATAGACTAATATTTTAGCTGGGGCACTTATCAGCTATAGGATATGGGCAAAACTCCTAGCATTTCTGAGGCAGATTACCTTCATTTGAAAATGATGGACAGTAATTATCTGCCACACAAGATTGCTCTCAAGACCTTAGATTTTTGTTGTTGGAAATTAGGTTATGTGTAAATGTTGTAGACAATGGAAAATTAGCTATTTCTTTATCCTATGCTTAGGAATAACAATCTTAGAAAATAATTGATTTTAACAAATTTACTGAAAGAGAAGAGAAATTATGATTAAATATTTTGCCACAGTGACTTAAAAGTTGGCCTTGGGTTCAGGAAACGTTTGTCCATCTGCTTACAGAGAAAAATGCTAGTTGTAGGTCTTTGCATAAGTGCTTTCATTCATGAAAGCCACAATGTCATCATTTATAGAAAGTGGACAGCAAGAGGATTTATTTCATAAAGTTTTTCATTAGATTAGGTAATCATGTAAGTGAAACATGTAACTAGTATCTGTTAGTTTCTGATATACAGCAACATTAGCTACTAATAAGAAAGTGGATGGGAAACTAATTTTAAAATGTTGTTCATTAAAAGAGGATTACTTGTGAAATGAGACAACATGTTTAATATATGACAGTATATAGTCAGGGGTGCAGAAATGTTGGCAAGAGGCCACTTAAACACAGTCTAAGGTTTTTGAGAGCTGAGTTTGTTCATATTCTCCTTTTCATCCTTAATACCTAGTCACTAACTAAGACACGTAGTAGGCTATTTTTTCAAATGAATTCATTTTATATGAATGGAAACAAGCTGAATTGACCTCACAATCAATCCCTTGACAGAGTAGACTTTTCTACTGTGGTAAGTTCTCACTTGCAGCCCACCCAAGCTAGTCACCTCCTATGTTGGGCTATGTTCAAAGTGAAAAGGACTGAAGATTAAAAAAAATAAAACAATGGGCAGCTTGTGATTCATACTTCTATGGCTACACATATATACTTAAGGATGTGATGCAGGAACCTGAATTATATATTTAAAAAAAAACCCTTATAAATAATGAATGTACTAGGTACTATCATATAGTCAAATTCATAATTGTATCTCCTTTTACTCCAAGGAAAAGTGTTTGACACAGAGTAAAAGCAAGGATGATTTGTAGCACTAACCTTGAGCATGCATAAATAACTTACAAGGGTGATTTACTGTGAACTAAATTCTAAATGAACTATTTGCTTTAATTGCAAAAGGGTCAATCTTACTGACTACACAGACCAAGCGTAACCCAAGATTTATAAATAATGAACAAACCCCAAGAGGGCCATTTACAAAAGCCTTTGAAAGATTATACTTCTAAAATCAAAAAGATTGTATCTAATTTATGTTTGAGGATACGCAAACTTGATTTCAAAAAACACACTTTTAAAAATAGAAATATAACTTTTTAAAGGAAAGATATATTAATATCTTTATTCTCTGATAGATTATTTTAACTTATGTTTTAAAAACTACATTGGTAATACTACATGAAAAGATTTTTGACTTTATTTTATTTATGATTATTACACATAGTATATATGAAGTAAAATTGCCAAATAAAGTACAAAACTATTTTTAGAATATTAAATATAAATTTAGTTTAGTTAAGTAACTGTAGGTAATTCCCATATACCTAATACTGTGGTAAGCATTGCTGTGGGAAGACAAAGAAATACATAGTGCCCTCAAGGACTAGAGCTGTCATGACCTCAAGATACATTCTTCAAAAAAAAAAATATATATATATATCCTTTTATGTCTATTTGGTTATAATTCTGTTTTACTTGAAACTGAAAAGCAGGACATGTAACTTCAGTAATGAAAGTCATAATTAAAATAAATATGCTAACAATTTAGATTAGTTATACATTAAGAGAAAGTGAGAAATGTTATAAACTTAGATTCATCCTTGAATGGGAAATTCAATTTGGGGATAGAAGTAAATAGAAGTTTAAGCAAAAATATGTGTAATTAGTTATCTTAGCTCTTAATGTAAAAAAAAAATCTAGATGTATATTTATCTAGTGTCTAGAGAGGTAATTTAACTTTCTAGGTGAGAAAAAAATCCCCAAAGAATATAATTATTTAAGAAGAAAAATCATTCCAATGTAAATCTAAACTCCTAGGGATGTAAAACTTATTTCATTCCTTTCAAAAGATAAACACACAGCTGAATGTATTTGGTATTAAATTTGCACTCAAAGTATGAAACAAGTTGTAACATAAAGCTAGCCTGACACTGAACTGTTCAAAGTAGTCTTTCTGTATGTGAGAAAATTTAAGTATTTTCTTTGAATTACAATATGCTGGTTATAGAAAACTGTGAAACAGAATAGAGGGAAAAGGGAGCAATGTTAGAAGAGAATTAGATCCTGGTACCAGACTCTGAATCTGTAAACCAGTAGTTATAATTTCACCTTTCAAAAAAGTTTCAAAGAAAGTTATCTCCCAGGATATTCTATCATAAAAGTGTGTCGATGATCATTGAATAGAATAAACTCTAGTATGTTACTTTCTAAAAGTCATATCTCTGAAAAGTTTAAATTCAAGACATTTACAGAATTTTACTCTAGGGGTTTCCAAAGTGAGCTGCGTGTAGCCAAGAGGTGTACAAAAATATCTATTGGTAGGCAACAGGAAACTATTCAACTTCCATTTATATGCAACTTTACCAAAAATAAGAGACTTCTCCTTCCAAACATTTAACATATAGATTTATTCTCTTTTGCTAAGTGTCAGTTCCAATAAGTAAAGTATCCAGAGGAATTAGGAAAAGTTTTGCAATAATGAGGACTTGGAAACAGTGTCTCTAGAATATACTCATTCTCAGCATACTGGACTATATGGAAAGAGTATGGATGAATCAAAGGTTTGGAAATGTTGACATATTTATATGACTTTGTTACAGAAATTATTGCCTATACAAACTCGAATATTAACTACATAGGAAATTTAGAAACATTTTGTCTTATTTCAAATTTTTGAAATGAAAGTTTCAGTTGGCTTAAAACCTATATCATAATTTTTTAAATGATATCTTCCATTTAATGTTAAGAATAGCTCTCAAGGAAGATGACGGTTTTCTTTCCAGAGTTAATAAATTCATGCAAATGATCTATTTTTCTCGTTTCAATCTGCTGATTTTTTTTCCCCATTAGTGACAACTATTTTCAGCTATGATGGTTAAACCAGAAAAAGTGGAGTATTTAGACAAAAGTCTTTGAGTAGCTCTTCTCATTTCCTTCCTTTAATACTGCAGATTAAGCCAAAATATTTTCCTAGACTAATGTGTGGCTTAGGGTTGATTTGTGTCCCAGTTCTATCCATTGAATACAAGCAGTGGCTGTGCTGGAAAAGAATTTTAGGACATGCCTTTTCATGTGCCCCCTCACTCATTCTTGATTTCACCTCTTGCCTAAATAACAGATATAACGTGAAAGATGCAGCAGCTGTTGTGTGAACATGAAGATGAAAGTCTCATACTGGAAACTACAGAAATGGAGAAGAAGAACAGTAGTCCTTGAAAACATCCTTGAACAGATTCAGTAGCTCTGGATTGCCTATTTTTGTAATTCCTAAAACAAGGGAAAGTAAAACTCTTGTTGAACTCTAATTTTAAAATTCTTATTGCTTAAAACCTATTTCTAAAAGATATTTTTAGTGTTGATGTACATTACATTAAGAACCAGATTTTGAAATGTTTAGTTATCACTGATAATAAATATTGAGAGATTTTTATGTAAATACTGTTTATTCTAATTAATTAATACTAATTTATACTGGAGTTATCTTTAACTATTTTTTCATTCTTTTTTATATTTTGCATATTTTAAAGAGACTGGATATATCATTATGGTAGGAAATGTACTTTAAATTATATATATATATATATTCAGGAAGAATTATCACGTCACAGTTTGGAGAGTACTAATTTAGACCATTATTTAACCATGTTTTTAAATAGAGTATCTGTTGAGAACTCATTGTATACTAGGCCATGTGGTGTATGCTAGCAATGTAATTTAGTCAAGTGGTTAAAATGTGACTTACGTTATTGGTTGAAAGGTGATAGGGGCAGTTATATGACTAGTATTGCAAAAGTGTTTTAGTCTTTTCTTTTCTAAACATGTAAAACATCACACATACTAAGGTACTGTGGGACATATGTGTCTATCTAGCATATAAAGACACAAAATCATGCTTACTCTTACAATCTTCTGATAGCATGGAATTTGTATACAGCTTGTTGCCTTCCATTATTATAACTTCTGTGCTCTAATGGTAAACCTTTTCTACCGTGATTTGAATTCTTCAGAACAATGAGTAACATCATCCATTCACCATGCGTATCTGGGTCTACTACTATACCCAGTAGGCAGTAGATATTAAAAACTATCTGATTCATAATGGAATGCATGAATCCATTTATTTGTGTAAGAGATCATTACTGAGAACATTTTGTGATAGAAAGTATTTCAATGCAATTGGAGGAGCAAAGATGAGTACAGCGAGTCTTAGCCTCTGAGAGCATCCAGTTTGGTTAGGAGGGCAAAAATCAGTGCATGATGTATTGAGTACCATACAGATGTACTGAGAAGTAAATGATGAGTAAAACTGAAGGAACTCACATACCTTTTTGAGAGAGTCAGTAAAGACTGCATTTGAACTGAACTTGATGGAAGAGTGGGAATTTGCCAAGTGGGCCAAATAAAACAATCCATCTCAGCAGGGGAGAACAGCATGTGAAGATACAAAGGGCCTGGCCCCTTGTAGGTACTCAATAAAGATTTGTTGCACTGAATTGAGTAAGTGATTCTTACAGAATAGATTTGTTAGGCTCAGGGGAAGTTCTTGGATCAGGAAGAAAGATGTGAGTTTTGGCAAAGTGTAAAACTGAAATAGCACTGTTTCTATTTCAAGCTTCTAGGTTTGGAGATAGGTGTTTCAAAGTAGTTCGCAGACGTTTTGAAATTTTGACTAACCTAATTGAATATGCTTTTTGTGCTAGAGTATAAGTATATTCCAAATTGAATTAAATGTCAAGGCATGGAACTTCATAACACAAATGTTAGATCTATTGGTATTGTCTTGCAGGTCCCTGAGTTTCTGTTCATTATTTTTTTCAGTCTACTTTTTCTCATTCAATCAGATTGGGTCATATCTATACTTCCATATTTGAGTTCTCTGATTATTTTCTCTGTCTCTTCCATTTTGCTGCTGATCCCATTCACAAAGGCTTTTTGTTGTTGCTGTTTCATTTTGTTTTAATTTTGGCTACTGTATTAGTTTCCATTTGTTTCATCTTCCATTTGTTACTTTGCTGGGTCTTTCCATTTTTGCATTTGTTTCAAGTGTACTTACAATTGCTTATTGAAGCTTTTTTGTCATGGCTGCTTTAAAATATGTATCACATAATTCTAACATTTCTGCTCTCTCAGTAGATCTCAGTAATGACATCTATGAACTATAACACACACACACACACACACATATTTCACTTAGTTTGAGAACTTCCTTCTTTCTAATATGACAAGGGGTTATTGATTAGAACCTGAATATTTTCATGTTATATGTTTTATATGACAAGGGGTTATTGACTGAAATGTGAGTATTTTTGTGTTATATGAGTCTCTGGATCTTTACACCTTTTGTTTTAACTTTCTCTCTCTGACACCACTCTGGCAAGGGAAGGGCTGGCACACTGTCTCATTACTGCCAGATGGAGGTAGAAGTCTGGGTTGCCCACTTATCTTTCATTGATACCTACGATGTGGGCTGCTTCTAATTAATGCTGAGCAGTGGTGGGCACTTTAGCTTCCCAGGTTGTTGCCAGTAACACTGCAGTGGGGTGGACTTTCTATCACAGGGCATGGTAACAGTCCTGATTCCCCACTTCTGACAGCATTTCAGCATGGAGGGAGGGCATGCTTGCTGCTGCCAGTGAGGGGTGGTACTATCTCCCCATGGGGTTTTCTCTGATACTACAGAGTGTCAGGGATGAAAACCTCACATCTCTGCCTACTTTCTTGGCCACCAGTCTGGTGGGATATTAGGAAACTTCATTACAGCCTAGGAAGTCTAGGTTCCCCATTCAAATTTTGCTGGTGTAGCTGGGTCAGGAGACACAAGTTTGTTTTTGTTTTTGTTCTTGTTTTTGATGTGGCTTTTGTCTGTAAGAGAGCAGTTATTTAAGTTTTCTATTTTGATAAGTTGTTTTTTTCTGGTCTTGCTGAGAGACAGCAGGCTTTGTTGGAACTTCTATTGTGCATACCCATTGGCATTTCTGGGTAATTCATTCTTTAGCTCCATGTCTGGAATGTATGAATTAAAAAATAATCAGAGAAATGCAACATACTGAACTTGTTGCATTGAGGAAAAAAATCATTTTTTTCTCAGAAAAGAAAAAGAGAACACACCATTGTGTCATTCCTTCGGTTCTGAGGTCCCAGAATGCTCTACTTTTCTCTCTTTACCTTTCAGAGTCTTTTTATGTTTTACATACACTATCCAAGGTTTTTGGTAGCACATAGTGCAAAGAATACGAAAAAGTACATCTATCTTCTCTGACACATAAATCATATGTAACTTTTAAACATAGGTTTTTTTTTTTTTTTCACTTAATAGAATAGTACTCAAAAATGTTATCGAATACATTTCTGGATTTAATCAAACAATTTTTTGGCTTCATTAGCTACCTCTGGTAAACTTTTGAGATAGTAAGTCAAATTTAGGTTCTAGAATGGCTGAATTGTAATTAGTCTTTATATAAGAATGCTGATTAACTTTACATGGATGACAATATTTTTTAAAGTTTTGCTTTCATTTGTATATTTGTTAATTTAATTAGTACTTTGAAAAGTTTATTGACTATTTTAGTTATATTGTTGTAGAAATGACTGGATTGTGTACCACTGTACAATTTATTCAGTTCTTTATAGTTGATATACAAGCAACCTTAGGAACGAGTTAAGATCAGAAAATTTATTTCCTAAATAAAACAGCCTTAAAATAGAGTTAAATATATAATGCTTATTGCTGAGATTTTTTTAACTGTAATTCATTATGTCATTAAATGTTACATCTTTGAGGAAATATAGTTGTTGAAGGTCACCATTAAAAATTAATACAACTGCAACTTTCTTCCTCAAAAAAAATAAAGGAAATAAAAGGAAGATTACTAATCCTTATTTTCCCATTCTTGTGCTCTTTTATAGCTACAGATCAGGTCAAATCTTGAATACACTGGCACCACTGCAGTAGCACTTCAATAGCATACCTCTTTTCTGGTCCTTGAATAGGAATGTTAATTGGAAACTTCCTTTCAGAGAAGGGCATGACTTTATTTAATTGAGAGTATATCTAGAGATTCATAGCTCATCTTTTCAGTGGAAATAAGAGAAATGCAACACAACAAGTGTATTAAAGGAAAAATATATTTTTCCCCCTAAGGAAAGGAAGATGTTTTCATTCTTTTAATTCCTAAGTAATTAAGTATCTACTATCTAAGTTAATTGATAGTCATATAAAAATAGTTTGTCATGACAGAAAGCAGAGCAGCAAGCACATTAACTTGAAAGGTCTTTGCATCCATCACCTACTTCTCTGTCAGGGCTTCAGAAGCATTGAAATAGAGGAAGAGAATTGCCTCCCAGGGTTGTCTTTACAGTTGTCAGGTCTGAAAATACTATGTTAGGTGTTAGAGTACTTTGTCATTGTGATTAATTGAAGGTTGGCTTACTGACAAAAGACTTCACAGAGTCACATGTTGGAAATTCTTGTAATAGCGTAGCTTCTCCTATCTTTGGTACAATCTGCTAACACATTCCAAATGTTCTGTAAGAGACAGATTAGAATGGAAAAAGTGAAAGTCAGCCTTTGGCATAAACTCTATTTTATGATCTTATAAATACCATATATAATTATATAGCTAGATAGTATATATTTAGCTATATATGTACACATACACACACACACCCCTGTAACAATATTTAGTTTCCCATGGTTAGAGTTCCATAGAAAATCAAGTTTTTTTTGTGACTCCAAAGAATTTAATAATGTTCAAGCTATAATTAATTAAACCAATAAATCTTAACAGATATCTGCTGGGACAAGTTTGTAAGAGAAAGCAGTTTAAAGAGCTGTCTTCCTACACTGTTACTCAGTAAGTAAAACGTAATCATGCTGGAGTACTAGAAGAGCAAAAAAAAAAAAGACTCATTTCTTTTAGAAATCTTTCTGATAGCCACTAAAACACCATCACTTTGATAAGAAAAATGACAAATGACAATAAAGAAATGAGTGGGTAGTAAATCTGAATTGTGAAATGGAAGGAAAACTTGTGAATCAACCATAAAAATGAAGCTACTGAAAGTAGATCAGAAGCATCCATCTTGCTTACCTGTTCCCTAGACCCACACACCAAATGTGTTATTGAATTGTATGAATTTAAGGTAAGCCTTATCTATTGTAAAGTACTTTCATCTGACAGTGGTTTTAATGCATATATTGTATCTATATGTGTGTGTGTATATATAAATACACATACATATACATATATATCTTTAAAGTACATTAATAATAATTATTCAGGTTTAAATATCTTTGGATGTCTAGATGCATATCAAATTCCCCTCCCAACATCACAGGATTAAAGTTAGAACTCTGACTCAATCTCTTTATTTAAAATTATTATATTTGCCTCATCACAGATTTCCTGCATTGATGTAGATTTTAAAAATGCATCAAAATATAACTTATGTTTGTTACAAAGTTTTTTAACCCCCATCTTAAATTTGTACCTGAGATGACTGCCTGTATACATGCCCAGTCACCTCATACATGGCCAGTATTTGAAGCTGACGAGTGGAGTGTTTGACTCTTGACATATCTTTCTTTGTCCTTCAAGATGTCAACTGAAGAAAAACACACAACTTAAAAATTGGGAATTATATTTTTTATTTGGGGACTTTACTGAAGACGATAGCCTGGGAGATAGCCTCTCAGATAGCTCTCAGGAACTGTACCAAAGAGGTAAGGGAGGAGCCAGAATATAAAGTGTTTTTTGTTGAAAAAAATGTATTCAAACATCAAAAGATTATTGCTAATCACAAAATACAGACATTAATGATTTTAGTGCTTTTCTATATTTGAGAAGATGCAATAGTCTGGGTTATTGAAGATATTCTTTAGCTATGCATCTTAACTAACTAGGGCCAGTATCCTGGTTTTCTCCATCCTGAATCCCCTTCAGAGCACACCATCAAGTTTGGCTGCAATGGTTAAAAGCTCAGTGGCAGGCAACAATTTTTATTTACTTAAAAGTCAGGCAACATTTTTTTTGTCCATAAAGGCATGACTTTTTCAGTGCATTAGGGTAGGATGGGGAGAGAGACTAAAAACAAATATCCCTTTCCACTACTGACCTTTTGTATCCTCCTCTTGACCTTGACTGTCAGAGATTTCTGGTCAATACTGACGCTCCTCTGTATCATACACCTGACACTGCATCTCATTTGGAATGTGTGTGTGTGTGTGTGTGTGTGTGTGTGTTTGTGTGTGCATGTTTCTTAGAATTACATGACACCTCAGTCAGATATTTTTGTTGTGGAAGATCTCACTAGGGCTCAACTTTTCAAACTCCCCTCTCCCCTGCTATGATTTTGCCACTTAAAATGTCCTCATTATATGTTTTCATTGGGGTTCCTTCATCAGCTCCCTTCCCTGAACGCTGGAGAGACATTCTCTAAATTTAAATAGACACATACTATTTTAAGTTTTTAATATGCTGGTGGTTTATGAAATATTTTTTAAAAGAAAACTTTCCAATTTAAAGCTGAGAACTGATACCAATGAAAATAAGATTGTGACAAAAGAGGTTAGGATTGGTAAAAAGAAATTTTAAAGAAAAGCTTTTATACTTAACATTTTAAATTTAATATGTAAAATAACTATTTTTTACAATCTGAAATAGTATTCCCCTCTGTCCATTAAATAATTTGCCTATTCACGACATTTATGAAAATGACCTCATCAATCCAAGTTTCTTATTTCATTTTTACAAAAATACATTACACTTTTCATTTTTTTGGTTTCAAAACACTATAGAAGTCTGTAACACTTTTCAATTAGAATTAGTATTTGAGCAACTGTTTTAAAAATAAAGAGCAAATTTTAATGTTTTATATATTAATTGCACTCTATAGCACTTTTAAGGACAATATTCTCAATATATTTCAACAGCAATCTATTAAAGTAGTTACTATGATTGTTTTACAATACATTTGAAGTACTGAAAGGTGAAATAATTTTTTCAAGGTAACAGAATTTAATATCAAATTTTAAGTTTCGATCCCTATTCTTTGCCTGGAGTGCTTTTAATTCTAACAATCTATGAAGAATATTATAATAGGAACCTTATAGAGACTAATTATTTTGAAATTGGTTTCTACCTATTTCTCTCTCTGTGAGAATGCCTGCAATTACTGCTGTGATATTTTATAACCTAAAGGCTGCAGACAATAGGAAAATTGTATGTGGAAGTGCATTTGAGGCAGAATATGCATTTCTACACTGTATTCTCACGGTGACTAAGTGGAAGTATAACTGCAGTGGGCCTGTTTGAGGAACGCCAAGTACAGCATATTGTCTAGCTTTCTTTTTTTCTGCTTGTCTCCTGTGGGCCCTTAAGAAACAAAGTTTGGGCTTGAAGGATTAGCCTCAGCAGTTCCACTTATTTGATTAGTGTCCTGCCTGCTCTGCTTTTACTCAGGTTCATTGATCAAGATGATTGCATTCTCTGTCCTTTGCTGGGCAAGTCAGGCAGAGGAAAGGGATCATTTGCTGAGATGTGAGTCCTTAGGGCAGGTGCATGTCTTTGAACACACAGTCAACTGGCTAGTTCACTATGGTGTTCAGTAATAAAAATAATAAAATGAGTCAAATGGCCCCTCTGTTAGAAGAAAATTCCACTCTACTCTGATTCTCAGCTGCTAGAGTTGGACTTTGACATAGCTGGTGAACTGTATTAGACGGCGAATAGTCTCCCCAGAGAGAAGCTAGATGATCCATAGCTTGGAGAATTTTAAAGTGAAACGCACACAGCTGGACAAAGGAGAAAATAAGAAAAACTTGTATTGTCTGAGGATAGCCAAATGTGAGTTTTTCACTTGGCTTTTATTGTCTTTAATTCAACTCTGTTGTCTTCAAATTCTAAAGGGAAAACAATTTTGGTTTTTTTTTCAGGATTTGCAGAAACATACCCACTTCGATAACAGCACGGTAGACTCATATAGGAAATGTTATATATCTCCCACTGAAATATATTAGTCAAACGCTTATCAGGTTTAAGTGTGTTGTTAAAATACAGACTCAGTACATTTGATAAAAAATGTTTAACTATGAGACGTTTATTTTTCCAATGGAAACTAAAGGCATATTCTGAGCTTGTGGAGACATGTCAGTGCCTAAGGTACTGAGTAGACAGAAAAAATTTTTTGCAGTGATTTTATGTGAGCTGACACTATAACAAAATGAGTAAGTCACTAGTTTATATTGGTTGTTACAAGTGAAAATTTACATTTAATGGATGAGCTAATGAAATTAGTAAAATTTAAATTAAGAAATACTGTATGCTAACAGGAATACTAATTAGTTCTATTACAATATATTAACTTTTTTTCATATTTCTTTTGTAAAATGTATCAACCTGAAAATATCCCTGAACCTGTAACATTAACATTTCCTTGCAGGCTTGATTTAAAATACCCTTAATAGGTCTGCCTCAGTCTTCTACTTTATATGGTGAAAACTTATATACAATTAGTACCACAAATGCATAATTCATGGTAATGTAATGAAGCTTATGTTTCACTATATAAATGCTTCCCAAGCACATTAATGGCATAAACAACAGTTCATATGGGATCTAATTTGAAAGAAAGCAGTATTTGTGGGTCTTTATTGCATATGAACAAATACATTCTAACTACAAATATTCCTTTATTTATTAATCCCAGTAGGATTTCTACTCAATTGCATCTGATTTACCAAATAGGTCAGAATGAAATTAAACTGCATTTTTTAAAAAATTGCTTCATGCATTCTGTTATTTAAAACTGATTCATCCCCCTTGAATTTATTCACACTGGTCATATTTTATGTATGTGCAAATATATTTCTTCTCTAAGAAGATTATGCTCTTCAAAAATATGAATTTAACTATTATATATTTTACTGGTGTAGCCTGTCAATGATACAGGAATCCAAATCCAATCCAAAAATGGGCAGAAGAACTAAACAATCAATTCTTCAATGAAGACATAAAAATGGCCAATAGGCACATGAAAAAATGCTCAATATTGCTAATTACCAGAGAAATGCAAATCAAAATTACAATGAGATATCACCTCACACCAATCAGAATGGGCAACATTAAAATGTACACAAATGATAAATGCTGGAGAGGCTGTGGAGAAAAGGAAACCCTCCTACACTGTTGGTAGGAATATAGTTTAGTGCAGCCATTATGGAAAACAGTAAGAAGATATCCTTAAAAGACTAAAAATAGACTACCATAGGATTCAGCAATCCCACCCCTGGGCATATATCCAGAGGGAACTTTAATTTGCCTAATTATTCAGGGTAGAATTTTCATCAAATGTTGAATAGAAATAATAAGGATGGATATTCTTGTCATTTTCTTGATTTTAGGAAGAAAGTTTTCAGTCTTTCATCATTAAATATGATGTTAGCAATACGGTTTTTTTTCTGTAGATGCTCATTTTCAGTTTCAGCAAATTTCATTTTATTCCTCATCTGTTGAATGTGTTTTTGTCATTGAAAAGTTACTGGACTTTGCCAAATATTTTTTCTGTGTCTACTGGGATGACCTTATGGATTCTGTTCTCTATTCTATTAATGTGATGTGTTCTATTCATTTATAAACAGTATCCTTGTGTGGCTTTTCTTTCTGACTCTCTGTGCTGGTCGGACTGTGCTATAGACCAAGATCCATTTTAAATGTGGCAGATTCTAACTGTCAGCTTTACAGTCTTCATCCGCAGCTCACAGTGGTTATACTTATGGGGATGTAGTATTAGTGAGGCTGAAGATTTGGCCTGAGGTTCAAACCATGGTCTCTAATTTTTAGTTACTGGTAATAAAGAGGATATTTTAGCCTTTGCTGCATGTTCTATTTATTTTTTGAGTTAAGCTAGAGGAGAGAAAAATGTGACTAGTTGATTATTTTTAAAATGTTGTAAATCACATATTTCCAATGGCTACTAACTAAGAATCTAAGGTATAATCTTATTTTTTCCAGTTTCAGCAATAATTGCATTGACTTACCATTTGGGTTAGAGTTAAATATTGCCACAACTTAAATATAATCCTATAATATGCCTATTTAAAGTTGACATTCAAGTAAAATTCACTGACATAAATTTGATTAAGTTGAAGGATTGCTTATTCTGATCTAGCCAAAAATAAACCTTGAAGTTATTCCATGCATTTCTATTTTTTGAGAACAAATATTTTGTGTTAGTAAAATCAAAGTTAAAATACTTTACCACAGAACCAGATGTTAACATGACACTATATTAAATGTGATTTTTCTTCTATTAACTTTCTAGTGTTTATTAAATACAATTTGTAAACTTGCATTAGTATTACAGTTTCATAATACATTTATGCATAAGATATTTTAAGGTGATAACTCCAGTTTACAAATATTAGGTAGTATTCCAATTTGGAGTAAAATAACATGGAAGCTATGCAGATTTCTTTTTTTGTTTAAGCTAATTTCTTGCATTAGTCAAATTTGAGAATCCTTGCTGTGAATAATCTGGACTACTTGCATGTCCTTGGGCTGGTCTGACTCCTTAGTGTTTCTTACTATCTATTTCTGACTCAGACTGCCTGGTGAGTTACTAGTGCTCCTTTTGGGTGCAGCATGAATGCAACAGTCATCATCCAGCTTCCCATCAATCTCTACCATGGGCCAGCTATGCCTGTTCCTGTGCTTGCAGGTGTACACACACGTGCACACATGCACACACAGACACATACCCCTTTGCTTTCTACTCTGTTCCTATTGTATGTTTTAACTTCTATATCACTTTGCTAACGCACTTATTTATTGTTTTAACCTGTATATCTCCCTTCTTATGTTAAATTTCCTTGAGAACAGGAACTACATCTCACTTAGCTCTATGTCTTCCCATTTCAGCTTTCTCCTTAGCTCAGAATACCTTTCCTTGATTCTGAGTTGAACTGAATAAACACACAACTTGTATTATCCTATTTTAAAACAAAATGATGTAGAATGGCTTTCTAAGTTGACGCTTTTTATATGTTGATAAATGTTTAGAAATTCCTCTTTTAAAAACATATGAAAATATTCCTTTTTAGGACATTAACACATTTTATTTTAAATACTCTGATTTCTAATAAAGAGTTAATGCCTTTTTATAAGTTAGAAAATGCAATGAGAAATATGTTTAAACTCTTTGTATTATGCGTTTTAATTTTGGAATGGTTTGCTATTAATGCCCATTGTAATAACAGTAAATCCAATTCTCATTTTATAGATAACTTAGTGATTCCGATCTTTTCACTGCAATTCAGCTTATTTCCCAAGTGACAGAACGCTATTTTAAAGTAAATTACTCTTCTCAATAATAAAGCCAACTCTATTCACACAGTACTGTAATCAATAAACACATATTGATCTCCTACTATGTGTCAGACAATAAGATAACCACCAGATACAAAAATAAAAGATATACTTTTTGCGCCTCAGAAAGAAAAGAACAAATACTTGAAATTCAGAGTTACAGTGTGCAGGAACATGTACAGGGAGCAGGAGCCAGAGCTCAGTCCTGACAGCCTGAGCAAAGAGGATCTTGTTTTCTGTTGGCTTTTGTTTGTTTTACCTGAAATAGAAGGAAGGATTGAAGGAATTAGGTAAATCAAGAGCTGTGAGGAAGAGCACTCAAGACAGAAGGAAGAACAAGCACAAAAGAGCTGAAGGGAGAGAGAGGATGGTGTGTTGAGAGAACAGTGAGTGGTTCCCAGTCCATAGCTGAGCTGCAAGGTACTCTTTGTGAGAAGGTCAGTGCTAGCAAAGAAGAGTTAGTACAGTTGGCTTAATAATATTCCCCAAAAGATACGCATCTCTAGTCCTTAGAACCTGAGAATGTTACGTTACATGGGCAAACATGTCGGTGGAGGTGTGCTTAAGAAACTTGAGGCAGAAAGATTTTACTAGATTGTCTGAGTGTTCCCTAAATGCAATCACATATATCCTCAGAAGAGGAAGGCAGAGGGAAATGTGACACACAGAGAAGAGAAGGCAATGTGGCTACTGAGGCATAGACTGAAGAGGTGTAACCACAAGCCAAAGAATGGCAGCAGCTACCAGGAGCTGGAAGAGGCAAGGAAGGGAGACTGCAGGGTGTCCTGAGGGAGCAGAGTCCTGCTCTCACCTTGATTTCAGCCAAGCAGTACTGAGTTTGGATTTCTGGCTTCCAGAACTGCAAGATAATACATTTCTGTTATTTTAACTCATAAAGTCTGTGCTAATTTGTTAAGCAGCCCCAGGAAATAAACAGTTGATAAGGGCCAATCTAGATGAGTGAAAGCTTGCATGATAAACTAAGCAATTTGTACTGTAACATCAGATTAATGAAATAAAACCATTTTTTTCAATAAGTAATTTATAATCATAAAATTGAATAGGTAGTGAAAAATATATCTTCAATTACAATGCAAGCATATAATCTTACCATGTGTGTTTTTTTAAAAGCATAGTTTTTATATTGATCATTCTCTTTACCTATATGTATATATTAATTATTTTTATGTCTGTGTGAAATAAAATTCATATTTTATGTCAAGTCAAGAAAAATTTAAATATGAAAAAAATTTGTCTGCCCTTTGGCCTCCTCTGTCTCCCCTCCTGTGCATTGTGTTTCTGCGTTACACATCGATCAAACCTCCCCATAGGCAGAAGTACATGCTCAACTATAAAAGCAACATTCTCTTAACACCAACAAGACAACTTCTTAAAAGATAACATTCCTTCTTGATCTTGTAAGGGACCACAATGACGCTTAGCTTTGGACTGTGTAAACTGTCAATAATACATCATTTAATGTATAGCCCCTCTGTCTCAAAACATATAACTGTACCTTGACTCCTAATGAGCAAAACAGGTCTCAGAGCTTTCTGGGTTATAATCCTCAAATTTGGCTTGAATAAAATTTTCCACTTCTTTCTTAGATTGAATATCGATAAATTTTTGTCAACATCTCAGTACTTTATTTCACCAAAAAGGCTATGAATCTTAAACTTATTAGGTTATTTTTCCTTTTGACAATTTTATCAAATCTATTCATATGCCATGGGAAAATGTACAAACACAAAAAATACTACACACAAATGTATAGGTATTGCTAAATCTGCTGAAACGAAATCATCCACTCCATGGGACTTCTTGGAAACTTTAGATAGTAGGACCGATTTTAAAACAATCTATCTCTGTTAAAACTTGCAAATCAACTATGTAAACTTTTTCAGAATTTACTTTCAAATTCTTAGCCATTGTGAACAAACAGCAGAGAAAGAACTCTTATACTGTATCATTTGATGATAGTGAGTAAAAATGAAAAGCAATTTGGTTTTACTCCCTCTCTGTCTAACCAGCAGCATAACTTTAGAGAAGTTACTTTAAGGTTTTCTGTTTCAGATTTCCATTTATAAATTTCTGGAGCTACATAAATCATTCTGTAAGGCCCTTTTCAGTTCTACTCCTCTATTTTTCTACTTCTCTATATTATAGAAGTAAGTCCACATAATAATTTTAGAACAATTTAACTACTCAGGAAAAGTTGACAAGGTGCACTGTAAAGTTAGAGCATCCAAGAAGGAAGTGAATTGTGGGACAGTTAACATTGCTGTTCTTTTCTATAACTTCTGAGAAGACTGTTAGATTTTGACATGTAAACTTGCTTCCTAAGAGCATGTATATAGGTTTTCTGGATCATGCGATATAGTTGCTCATTCCTGCTAATCAGGCAGATGTCTAATTCCAATTTAGAGTGTGTTAGTTATTGAAAGTCTGTTTCATGGGCATAGCCTCTACTGCAGTGCAAATGGTCAGTCAATGCATCTTGAAAATAATCCCTCTTGAAAATAGAAATAAATGTGCAAACATATCTGTCTGAAATGTGCACAATTCTCAGTATTATCACTCTAATTAAAATAGCTCAGGAAATCAGTAACCTATAAATAGTATATCTGGGAATTCAAAAAATAATAGCATCCATTTAATATTGATTACATGCCTGCATTCTCATATTTTCCTGTATGTAGTGATTTACCTAGCTATAAAGGATGAACTAGAGACTGCAGACTACATTGACTATATTTGTTCTGCACAGTGCTTGGCACATGGTAGTGGATAATGTGACAGTTAATATATGTTTTGATCAGATTTGATGACTGAATTATCCTTCTTTTTTGTCACATCATTTCATCTATAACAAAATTAAAATTACAATGGTCTTTTAAGATATGCCTGGAATTTTTATTTTGAAAGAAAAATATTTCTCTATCAAGAATAAAAATTTTATATATTTGTAAACTCAGTACCCTTCATTAAATCTTATATTCCTCATGTAAATGTTGGTGTTACTTAGCCTGTGGCAATCAACTACAGCACGACTTTATAATTATTTATAGAATTAATTAATTTTACCATTATGCATATGACACTGTCCACGTCAGGAATATTTCATTTATGTATACATTTAAAGATCATAGAGAATTATATACTATATCTGCTTAAAATAAAACTTATTAATAAAACTGCTATATTGGTTTATGTTTCAATAAACTGTCAAAATTATCTAAATTAAGTTAATTTAATATGTGTATTATTTCTAAATATTCATGATACATGTACCTATTTTAATAAAATAAGTTTTCATACTTTATAAAAATTTAATATTGTATGCCATTTAACTAACATCCTAAATGTACTAACCAAACATCATATGTAAACAATAATATAGCTAGTTCATGGAATCAATGGATAATCACCTCTCATTATTCATTTTGAGTATTAATCACTTTTGTAAATGCAAATTTTCATTTTTGGAGTGATTTCATTCAAATGTATATCTATATAGCTATAATTAGATTATGAAATCATCATAAAAATATGTAAAATTATTAGATAAAATATATTGAATCAAAATCACACGCCTGCTATTTTAAAGGTAGTATTCTTTAGTATTAACACTAATATTTCACCCATTTGACAGATTGCAAAACCAGGTAAAGAGAATTAATATGACTTGCCCACCACATAAAGGAAACATTCTGATTCAACCATAATTAGCAGTGCTGAAGACTCCAGTCGCTGGGATTCATTTCGATTCTGATAAGTGCGATAATGCTTAATCCTGACCTCACTTATTCACAGAGCAAGTGAACAATGTAGGAGGTGGAAAAAAGAGACATGTTAACAGATATATAAGTATATGAATCAAGATGTCTGATGTAAATATATCCTGAAGCATTTACAGGTTCAATCAAAATAATTTACTCAAAGGTATTGGCAATTCTGGCCTGTGGATAAGAACGGACTGCCTATACCGTAGACACTAAACACTCCTTTGGACCAAGTGAGAATATAAATCAGTAAGCAAAGAAAAGTTTTCAAAGCTTATTCCAAACAGAACTTCAACATCCAACAAAGCTGTAACAAGCAAGAACATGCACAGATCAGCCTGCTGTGCAGCCAACACAGGAGGTAGCTTTGTTCAACTCGGGCTTTGGGCTGACCTGGGGCTTAATAGGCAGTCTCAGCACCAAGCTCTTCAAACTGCAGCACTGGCCACAAGTCAAAAAAACAGGCTCCTCCAGCATCCATGACTTTTGCTAGAGCTGAATATATAGGCTATTGAAAATGACTGGCATAGTTATGTAGGTAAGAAGGACACATCATCTACACTTGAGTGCATGCAAATAGTTGTATAATACTCAAAACAATGATTATACATTCATTTTAACCAACTACGATTTATGTAATTTGTTGCATTGTTATTTAAAACTTTAAATAAACATGAATTTTATGAAAAAGGACAGAATGTTAGAGCTGGAATATTTCTAAAGGTAATAATATCCCATTTTAGAATTTGGAAGAAATATTTCTCTAAGTATTTGAGATTCACATAATGGCATCGCATGTATACATATATAACAAATTACAAGCCATTCACCTAACACTTGCTCACAAGCATCTTAACAGAAGTCATCTATTAGATCAGATACACACACACACACACACACACACACACACACATATATATATATGTTCAATGAAATATATATGATGATTATTCAACAGACTGAAGATGCTGGAAAAATGAGGAGTCACTTTCAGGTCTTAAACTTTTTGACAAAGTCTCTGGTTTTCAGACAAAGGCAATTGTAAGAAAGCTAAACTCACTCATCAGAATTTGGTTTGGTGGCAGTATAAGATGGTATTATCTTTGATACTGGATTACAAGAATGGATATCTGTTCTTTGCGTTTTACAACCCCATATTTCCCATTTATTAGAAAAAACCTCTGCCTCACAGATATGTAAATTGATTCATTGTTTTTGACTATAGTCTCTCTACTGAAAACTGTCAGTTGAACTGCCAGATAAAAACTTACGTCATTCTAACTTGCCGTATTTACAGTGTTGATTACTAAAATAGCATTACACTTCATTTATCTTGAAGGAACACTGCATCAAAAAATAAATAAAAATAAAAAACAGAATTTGATGCAGATGTTGTACTGTTAAAAATCTTCAGAAATAAAACAGTGTTAATGATTTATTAAATTGTGAATCACAATTTGAGATAGCAGAGTATAAAAATAATTGTTTTAATTTTTTGCAGATACAATTTTGAGTTTTAATATATGAGACAATCCTCATTTAGAGTGATAACTTCTATTAGGATGTTTGTGAGAAAATATTAGGTAAACTGGCTTTAAATTTGTTCTATATATACATGCAATGCCATTATGTTAACTCAATTATTTTGAAGTATTTCTCCCAAATTCTAAAAATGAGTTACTGTTGTCTTCAGAAATATTGTCTCCAACATTCTGTTCTTTTTAATAAAATTTATATTCATTTAAAAATTTTAAAATAACAATGTAACAAGTTATATAAATTCATAATTGCTTAAAATAAATTGATCAGCTTAAAGCTGGAATGATGTGGTAATAAAAGTATTCCATCTTACAGATAAAATCAGAATTCTAATTCTTCCAATAAAGTTATCTGTGACTGTTTTTAAGACATCATTTACTCTCTCTGTAACTCAGTATACAAAATAATCACATTCTACTCAATTATGTCTAAAACATGTAAAAAAATCTAAAACTTGACGTAGCCATTATTTAAAATGTATTTAACAGAAGCACAAAAATTTCACCTATTAAAATTGATTATATTAAATAATACAATGCTGCACAAAACAGCTACAATGGTTGACTTATCTCACAATAAGAATATTGAGGTCAATTTTTCATGTTAAATTGACACTTGGCCTTTCATAAACATTTAGAGAATAGGAAATACAGGCTCATTTATGAAAAAAGATTTTCTTTACTTAACTAAATGTAGCAGAGACACTACCCTTGGATGGTTTTGCTTATGCATTTTACTGAGTGTTGAAATACATATTTTATGACACTCAGAAGCAGTATTACCTAAAGGTCTGGAATTTTTTAGTATATAGATTGTGCACGTGTGTCTTTACTTTTATGAAGAAAGATATCATGTGCTTAATTCTCATTATCAGTGGTAGTAGAATAGCAAACATCTTTTAACATAATTTTTTAAAAATATTTTCTTCATTCTGTGAATAAAACTTTAAGTTAAATTTAATAATAGAATTTACGCAAAAATGGGAAATATTTATGATACAGAGAAAAACAATCCATAGGTGAAAGCCAGCTATTTGATTTGACTATGGTGTGTGCCAAAGCTAATTTTAAAATAGATTAAAAACTCATGTGAGAAAAGCATGATATTAAACAATTTATTAAAGTAGATTAGAATCTTTCTGAGAAGTCATGGTAGCATGCTATTTCTTAACAAGACGCAAAAAGCATAAAGCACAAAGGGAAATTAATTAGTTTGACCACATTAAAATAAATACATTCTGTAAGACTTTAAACAAAGTAAAAAGACAAGCCACAAATTGTGGGAAAAAAGGCATTTACAATCCACATAACTAACAAAGACATCTATAAGGAGCTGTTAAAAATTATGAGCCATAAAAAAATTGTAGAACTCCTCTAGTCATCAGGGAAATGTGAATTAAAAATAATTTGATGAAATTGTTCACCCAGCATTTTTGCAAAAATTTAAAAATCTGAAAATTTAAATCTTACTAGAGTTTTTAAAAAAGCTATTATACAAGGCAATGATTTAATTTTGCTTGCATTCAACCGTATATCCATTTGTACAGATGACATTTATTGATACGCATCATTTTGATTTGAATTAGTAATTACATACCTCTGCCATATCCTTTAGTCTCTCTCTTATTCACATACTTAAGCACACACATGCATGCACACATGCACAGACATAAACTCACACAGAGAAATATCTTTTAAAATTTTCTAATCCATTGATATATTGTTGCTATTACTCAACTCTACCACTTGTCCATTTTGTGCCAATTTTTTAGAAGTTTTTTTATTTCTCATAGGGACAACTTTATCATCTTCAATAATTTTTAGAATTTTATGCTTACAAAAGAATAGTATAACCAAATTGCTAAGATTTGTGAATAATCCTACAGGAATTGGGATGAAAACTGCACGGACATTGTTTCAGCATTTCACCTCATTACCTACAGCATCATTAAGTTATAATTTATCTACCTGAAAATAAATTAAGTCACATCAGTAACAAGAGTCCTTTAGCAGTGAAGCTAATTCTCTATTTCTTTACAAAAAAAATCTTTGAAAGAGAAGTCCATAAATATTTTTTCTTCTGTTCTTTTTCTCTCTGGAACTATTCCAATGAACTATTTGTAAAAAGAAATCAATTGAATGAGATTTTATCAAGGATAACAATCACCTGGAAATTATTACATCTAGTGGTTAATTTTCACTTCTTGTATAATTTCACCTATGAACAGTATTTTATGCCATTGATCATACTTTCCTTCCTGTAACCATATTTCTCCTAGTTTCCAGGACCTTATATTTTGTTTTTACTAACCCACTGGTTATTTCTTCCCAGTTTTCTTTTCTAGATTCTCCTCCCATCCATGACCCCTAAATTTTAGGGTATCTTAGAGCACAGTTCTAGGATGACTCCTTTTGCCTGTCTATATTACCCAATCTCAAGGCTTTAAATACATCCATAAATTAACAGTTCCTCACTTTATATTTCTACTAAACTTTTCCCTTAAACTCCAGACTCATTTATCTAAGTCCCTACTAGAATTTGTATTTAAGTATCTAATAAGCTTCTCAACTTAAATCTCTTTAAGTCCTGATACAATGCCCCATTTTTGCCCAGATTCTCCTTCAGTTTTATTCAACTCAATAAATCGCAAATTCATATTTCAAGTTGCAGATCTAGTGTGTTCCTCTTCATCCCCATTGCAAATAATAACACTGGAAAGTTAATTTTTATGGTCACTTGGTTTGTTTCAGATAGTAGAAGATACCACTCTTTGAAGTAGTAAGGGTCAGGAAATCTAACTATCATTTTACATTTGTTTTCCTTGAGAATTCTCATATCTCCAGGTATCTGGAACACTAATGATTTATTTAATATTTTTCCCAATTATTGATAAAATAACCAGCGCTTTTAATTGTGTGCTCTGCATTCAATTTTGTTGGTCTTTTCCTCCTGACATTGTAAATTAAAAAAAAAAAAAAAGCTCTTTATGAAAGGAAAGTACTTAGCCTTTTTTGTGTTCTTTCACATCTGTGGAAGACATTTTTAAACATTTGGAGATTATTGGGCGTGGAAATACCCTTCCTCTGAAACTACCAGAGAGCCTTTTTGCTGGTGGGTCATGCCCTTCTCCCAGGAATGACTTTGTTTTGCATATGTCTGAGTGAGAAATAAACGTGTGCCTTCTTTATGAATGTTGCTTTCATGTGGCGTGTTTTGACATCCCATACCTTATAAAGGGGAGGAAGTGGTGATCCAAGATATAGTCCCAGCAAAAGGGACTATAGGTGACATTGTAACAAAAACTATTGTAAATAAAATTCTTCTTTTAAATTTCATTTTTCATTTGTTTGTCAAGTATATGGAAAAATTAGAATTAACTTTTTGTATGAAACTGCTTAACTTTGCTAAATTCACATAATGTTCTAGTTGTTTTGTAGATTCTGCTAACTAAAAATTGTCACTTGCCATCTGTTTCTTTAAGAATGAAGTAATTAGCCACTGCTGTTACTGACATTCAACATACCCTGAAAGGAGTTCAGGGTGGGGATCAGGAATGAGGCACTCTGTGCTCTGGGGAAAGCTGGCAGAACAGGCCTTCATGTAGTTAGATACTGTCAGGAGATTTTATGAGCCCAATTTTCTTCATCTTCTCATATATAGAAAATTTCTAAAATCTTTAGCCATTAACGGAGACATCTATTCCTCGTGACTAGCATCAACATTTTTGTGACTACTAGCAAGCCTCAGCCAAAATACGTGCTTGATTGCAGGTGTCCCACTTTACTAAAATCATATATAATACAGACTTCCACGCATACCTCTTTAGAGCAGGTCCTCAGAGCTATCTGAGAGGCTGTCTCCTGGGCTGTAGTCCTCATCTTGCCCCCCAATAAAACTTAACTCATAACTCTCACATTGTGCTTTTTTGTTTTTGTTTCCAGTCTACAGATTTTTTTTTACAATTTCTCTGTAAATAATCGTGTTCCCTGGGAATAGACAATTTTATGTTTTCTTTTCCAAATGTTACATCATTTTCCCCCCTTTTTAAAATCTCTGGTCAAGGTATCCAATACAGTGTTGAAATGGAGATAGCAGATGTCCTGAAGGTGCTCTCAATTCTAGGGGTAAATCTTTCAATATTTTACCATTAAGTTAGTATATTGTTAGCCGTAGATTTTTTTCTTCTATTTTAATCTTTTTTTTTTCATGGGTGTCCTTCATTTGTTAGACGAAATTGTTTTCAATTGCAAATTTGCTGAGAGTTTTTATCATGAGTGTTGAGCTTTTTCTTTTTCCTTTGCATCCATTAAAATAATTTTTTTTCTCTTTAATTTTGTGAATTATGTTAATTGATTTTTCAAATGTCAAACCACACTTGAAATTCTGGTCATCATTTTATGTCATCATTGGTATTCATTTTATGTATTGGTAGATCCTATATATTAATATTTTAATATTAATGTTTATAAGTTATTCCATAATTTTTTGTCAAGTTTTTGGCAGCTGTTTTACAAAGATTATGCTGGCCTCATGAAACAACTTAGGGAAATTTTCCTCCTCTATATTGTGAAAGTAAGATTCCGGTCATTTCTTCTTTAGATGATTGATTGAAATTACTGTTTAGCAATGAAATCACTGATGTCTTGAATTTATGTGACAGGAATGGGGAATACATTCAATGTATTTTACAGATATAAACCTATTTAGATTTTTATTCATCACATGCTAGTTCTTGTCTATTATAGTTTTCAAGAAATTGATTACTTTCATGTAAGCTGTCTAATTTATTGACATAATGCTATTTATAACATTCTCATGACATTTCTTTCTATGTCTACAGGGAGATCTCTTTTCTTTCATGCCTGTTTTTGGCATGTATGTTACCTCTGTTTTCTTGATTATTCTAAAAGTTTATAAGCATTGCTTAACTTTTCAAAAAGCCAGCTTTTGGTTTGCTTAATTTTCTCTATTGTTTGTTTTCTATCACCAATTTTTCAGTCTGAAATTTTAGTATTTCCTTTATTTTATTTGCTTTGATTTATTTTGCCATTTTCCCCTTATCTTTCTAATTTAGAAGGTTATACCATTGATTTTATATTTTTCTTCCTAACATAAGCATTTTTAAAGCTATAAATTTTTCTCTAAGCATCTTTTGGTCTAAGTTGCAGGGATTTTGATAGCTCTTATTTTCTTTATATTTCTGTTAAAATATTTTTAATATCCCTTATGACTTTCTCTTTTACCCAACATTTATTTAAAAGTATGTTGCTAACTTATAATGGTTATTATTTTTAAACTATTTTGTTTGTTTTTGGTGATATCTAATTTTTCTGTCATAAATTTAGACATGGATTAATTTCCATTTCTCTTGCTCAGGACTTAGACTTCTTCATTTTGTCTTTCATCAATCTGAAAAAGTTTCCAAAAAAAATTCCTATTCTCTTTTTCAGAATTCCTATTAAACTTTTGTCAAATGTGCTAAATACACTTGTTTTAGTTTCCTGGGCCTGCCATATAAAATTACCACAAACTTGGTAGGTTAAGAAACAGAAATTTCTGCAAAAATTTATTCTTTCACAGTTTTGGAGGCTAGAGTCTGATTAAGGTGTGGGCAGGGCTGCACTCCTAGGAGACTTTTAAAATCCAAACCCATCAGAGTCTGAGAGGAATTAAATTGTCTAGAATGGCACATCTAGTCTTGCTATTTTGTCATAGTTTGCCTTCCTCAAATTCTCTATGGGAGAATTATGCCTCTAGCTTCTGCTAGTGACTGACATTCCTTAACTGAAGGCCACATCACTCCAGTTTCTGCCTTCATCTTTACATCATTTTTTTTCCTGCTGTCTATCCAATCTCCCTTTGCCTTATTAGTTGGACTAGGACCCTGTTGTATAGTCCAGGATGATCTCATCTCAAGATTCTTTACTTAATGAAATTTTTTTAAAAAAGTCTTTTTTCAAATCAGGTAATAGTCACAGGTTCCACAAATTAAAATGCGGACGTATCTTTGAGGGACCACCATTCAACCCACGATAATCCTTCTCATTGTTTAAAATTATAGCAACTACATGATACATGTAATATTCAGGGCTCTCCAGAGATATTAAACCAATGGGGGTGGGGAGAGATGGAGGAGGAGTTGGTAATTACACAATTAAAGGGACTGGCAAGACTGAAACTGACAGGGCAAGCCAGTATAATGAACATCCAGGTAAGAGTTTATGTTGCTGTTCAAGTCCAAAGGCAATCTGGAGGCATCATCCAGGAGATCTCAGTCTTTCCTCTTAAGGCTTTCAATTTGCTTTACTCAAAGGCTACTAATTGAAACGTTAATCTCATCTAAAAATATACATTCACTGGACATCTAGACTGGTGTTAGACCAAATATCTGGGTACCGTAGCCTCGTCAAGTTGGCACATAAAATTAACCATCACAACTTATCTCCATAATTTTATTTTTATTCTTTGTTCGAACCTCTCTGTTTCCTTTGCTTGATACTTCTGTATCTTCTTTCTCTTTATATCTTATAGATTTTCTTGATTATTTGTTTGTGTGAAAAAGTTCCTGTGCCTATAGCTTTTTTAATTTTATCTTTTAAGACTACCTCATTTATATTATTTCCTTGTAGTTTTTTTGTTTGTTTGTTTTTAAATTGTGATCTCATCTTTAACTGTGAGCGTTTCCTTTCTGTGAGGATCTCATTTGCTTCTGGACATTTTTTTAACCTAGTGTTTTACATTTTGCTGAGATTTTTTTTTCCCATAAAGGTACTGTAAATCTGGGCCCCATACCCTCTAGCATTGATTTCCCAAATGAGCAGAGTGCCTAAACAGAGATTTTGTTTATTGTTTGTTTAGCTTTTTTTTTTTTCCCCCTGCATGGGGTTGGAGAAGTCCTCACTCAAGGGCAGTCCTTTATCAGAATTCTTGATAATCTCAAATGGAAAGTTCTTGTTCATCAAACACCATGTTTCATTAGACTATTCTTCTCCTATTTGAGAAGTCACTTACTTACCCCTTCTCACTCATCTTTCAGGACCAAACTCTTCTATTCATTTTTTAGGGAAAAAATTATTCTTCATGAAAAATTTTGAAAAACCCATATAAAGAGCTTATCGCTGTAGTTTTTTTAAATTTTTGTTTGTTTGTTTGTTTGTTTGTCTTGTTTTACTCAGATCAGATAGAGAATAATGGCCTCTTGGCGTACATTCTAGAAAAGAGAAGAATGGAACTATATTGAAAACAACCAAATCGGAGTTCCGGTCAAGATGGCGGAGTGGTAGGACCACGAGCTTGCCTCTCTTTGGAATTACAATGAAATCACAGCTGAATGCTAAACACCATCGAAAAAAGACTGGAACCTAGCAAAAAAGACTTTCTGCAACTGGAAATATAAAGAGGGAACCAAGTATTTGGGTACCATGGCCTAGTCAAGTTGGCACACAGCAGGATGGTAGGAGGGGCATGCTTGCAATGTAATTAGGCTCCATACCCCCCAGGTGGGTGACCCACAAACTGAAGATTTGTTAAGTCGCAGAGGCCCTCCCACAGGAGTGAGAGCTCTAAGCCCCACGTCAGGCTCCCCAGCTCAGGTCCCAGCACTGGGAAGAGAAGGAGACCCCTGGACATCTGCTTTTGAAGGCCAGGGGGGCTCAGCTCTGGGAGCCTCATGGGACTGGAGGAAACAGAGGATCCATTCTCTTGAGAAGCGTACACAGAAACTCACGTGCACCAGGTCCAAAGGCAGAGGCAGTGATTTCATAGGAACCTGGGCCAGACCTGCCTGCTGGATTTGGAGGGTCTCCTGGAGACATGGGGGATGGCTGTGGCTCACTCAGGGGACATAAAAGCTGCTGGCAGACATTCCGGGAGTGTTAATCTACATGAACTTTCCTGGAGGCTGACATCTTGATTGGATCATTAGCACCAAGAACTAGCTCCACCCAATAGCCTGTAGGGAAGACTCAGGCCAAACAACATACAGGATGGGGACACAGCCACACCCATCATCAGACTTCCTAAGCCACAAAGGCCTCTAGACACAGACCTAAATACCAGAGGTCCAGGACCAAGCTTCACCCAGCAGTGGGCAGGCATTGGCTCGTCCTGCCAGGAAACCTGCTTAAGCCTCTAGTCCAGCCTCATCCACCAAGGGAAGATATCAGAAATAAGAAAACAATAATAACAAAGCCTGTGGAAGGAATCCACAACCACATAGAAAGATAGATATGAGGTGGCAATGGAATATCTCCCAGGCCAAGGCACAAGATAAAATCCCAGAAGAAGAAATAAGTGATGAGGAGATAGGTAATTTATCTGAGAAACAGTTTAAAGTAATGATGGCCAAGATGTTCAGAGAACTCAAGAAGAGTATATATGCACACAGTGAAGTTTTAGCAGAGTTGGAAAATACAAAGAATACCCAAACAGAGTTGAAGAATAAAATCACTGACATGAACAAAACACCAGAAGGAACCAAGAATAGACTAAATGAGGCAGAAGAATGGATTAGTGAGCTAAAAAACAGATTACTGGAAATAACTACTTCAGAACAGAAAAAAGAATTAAAATGAATGAGGATAGTTTAAGAGAACTCTGGGACAACATGAAGTGCTCTAATATTTGCATTATTGGGGTCCCAGAAAGAAAAGAGAGAGAAAGGGCCTGAGAAAACTTTTGGAGAGATAATAACCAAAAACTTCCCCAGCTTGGGAAAGGAAACAGTCACCCAAGTCCCGGAAGCACAGAGTACCACACAGAATCAACCCAAAGAGGAACACACCAAGGCACATAGTCATCAAATTGACAACAATTAAAGATAAGGAGAAAATATTAAAATTAGCAAGGGAAAAGCAACAAATAACATATAAGGGAACTCCCATAAGGTTATCAACTGATTTTTCAGCAGAAACTCTGTAAGCCAGAGGGAGTGGCATGATATATTTAAAGTGATGCGAGGGGGAAACATGCAAACTCTCGTTCAGACTTGATGGAGAAATCAAACTCTTCACAGATAAACAAAAGCTAAAAGATTTCAGCACCACTAACCAGCTATACAACAAATGTTAAAGGACCTTCTCTAGTCATCAAACCATAGGAAAAGAGAACAAAAAGAAGAAAGAGGGAAAAAAAAGAGAGAGAGATCTATAAAAGATTGCTTTGGCTGTTCAGGGTCTCTTGTGGTTCCATTTTGTGGAATGTCGTGAGTATTTTGATGGGGGTTGCGCTGGATCTGTGGATTGCTTTGGGTATTGTGGCCATTTTGATAGTGTTGATTCTTCCAATACAAGAGCATAAGAAATCTTTCCATTTCTTTGGGTCATTTCAGTTTTCAGAGTATAGGTAACCTCCCTGGTTAAGTTTAGTTCTAGGTATTTTGTTGTTTTTGATATAATGGAAATGTCCTTGCGAGTTATAAAATTCTGGTTTTTGAAATGAAAAAAAAAAGTGAATGAAGGGCCACAAATGGCAAAATATCCTTCTTTTTTATGGGTGAGTTGTATTCCATTATATATATATCTATACACACACACATGCATACTGCATCTCCATTATCTATTCAACTATTGATGTGCACTTAGGATGCTTCCATATCCTGGCAATTATAAATAATATTGCTCTTAATAGCAGGGTGTATGTATCTTTTTGAGTTAATTCTTATTTTGTGGTTGGCTTTATTCCTTTGATAACTATGTAAGTTTAAAAAGCTAAAGCTCTAAACGTTCTTAGAAATAATGAACAGTACATATACGTAAATTAAAAAAAATATGTGTGTTAAAAAAAATCATCTATCAAGCCATGAAAGATGGAAGAAACTTAAAAGACATATTACTAAAGGAAAGGAGCCAGTCTGAAAAGGCTACAAACTGCATAATTCCAACCAAATGACATTCTGGAAAAGGCACAGCTACAGAAACAATAAAAAGATTGTTGTTTCCAGAGGTTTGGGGAGAGGGAGGGAGGGAGGGAGGAATGAATAGATGGAGCACAAGGGATTTTTAGGGCAATGAAATTATTCTGTATGATAGTACAGTGGTAGCTACATGTCATTATGCATTTGTCAAAACCCATAGAATGTACAACATCAAGAGTAAACCCTAATGTAAACTATGGACTTTGGTTGATAATAATATGTCCATGTTTGTTAATCAATTGTACCAAATATGCCACACTGATGAGGGATGTTGATGGTAGGGGAGTATAAATGTGTGGGTGGGGACGGCTATGTGGGAACTCTGTATTCTGCTCTGTGTTTTCTGAAACTGCTCTAAAAAAATAGAATCTATTAAAAAAAAAGGAAAAAACAAATTAATATTTCATGATATATCCCTACTATGCAGACACACAAAGATTTGCAACCTATAACCAAAATCAGGGGTCAGCAAACTATGGCCTATAGACCAAATTCATCTTACAGAGCATTGTTGTAAATAAGAAATTGGAACACACCCATGCTCATTTGTTTATGTATTGCTTATTGATTAGTTTTGTGCTACAAATGTGAAGTGGAGTAGTTGAAACAAAGACATATGACTTATATAACTTAAAGTATTGACTATCTGGCCTTAAACAAAAACAAAAACTATTGGCTGACCCTGGCCTGAAAAGCCTCTTGGAGAAGAGATTGTGGTGTTTTTGAAAGGAGAAGGGGATACAGTTTTTTTGTTTGTTTCTTTGTTTGTTTTTGGTTTTTTTAGCCTGGGAATTAATCTCTAGAAATGGCTCTGCTTGCTTACCATTGCTTTCATGTAGAGTACCTCAAGAACTGCTCGTGATCGATAATGTGACATGGACTGTTACTTCTTTTCTTCTAGGCTACCATCCAGAGACAGAATCCTGACAAAACTTAAATCTTTCTTTTTTTAATTCAAGTTATACGAATAAAATCCAAGCCCATCAGACTCCAAGGAGAATTTAAAATGTCTAGGATGGCATATTTAGTCTAGTTATCTTGTCATAGTGTGTCTACCACAAATTAGTGCTTCTTAGCCAAAATATTTGGGCATCCCTATATAGATATTTCATCTCCTAGTCCTTAAAACAGTGTTCCAGGTGCCTCATTAATTTCCTTTCTAGTGGCAAAGAGTCAATACCAGCGTTTCTAAAGCATGCTAGATTTCAATCCCACAGAAGAAAATCTAATTCCTCAGAGAAATGAACCCCTTTGGCAGACTTCAGGAAAACCTGGAATAATTTCAACTTCATATATTCAGAAAGATCTCAAATTTCTTAATATAGTAGATGTTTATGTAAGTTAGGCTAAAAATAAGTTTCCGGATTGCAAGTTCATTCTGGTTTTTACACCAGAATTGTGCTTTACTGCTTTTCCATGATTTTAGAGCATAGGTCTGACCAATAACAGCCCTTTAAACCAGAAATTTGCTAATAATAATGCAGTCAGACAGAGAGAAGATGATTTCCTCAAATTAAGGTAACAGTTTTATTCCGAGATGCACTTGGGAATTTATTGTATCTCAAACCAAAAATATCCAAAAAGCCTCAAAATATATTCCATAAAAATGGGATTTCCCTAAGATAGTATTACCGTAAAAAAAAAAAAAGAGAAAAAAGCCAAGTCTGATGCTAAATCTCTCTCTCTCTCTCTATTTCTAAAGCAGATTGTTGTGTTTTTTTGGAAAGAAAATGGCGAGTGGACACATCTGTAAGATCTCTATCAAAGTATTTCTTCATTGTGCTTCTTTCATGTTCTGCTGCTACTAAAATGCATCTCATCTGTCCCCTAGTTCTCTGTCTTTCCCAACTGCTACCTTTCTCTCTTACTCTCCTTCCTTTTTCCTCTTACTTCCTCATTCTGCCCCCATTCTGTTCATCTTTGATGAGGTGCTTTCCAAGCACTAATGCTGGTAACTATTACACGTTCTTACTGAAAGCAGCCTCTTGGGAATTATTGTCTTTCTCCTTTCTAATGTTTCTTATTTTTTTTCCTTTGAGATGGGTCCTGCTGGAATTTTAGTGATTTAGTCATCTATTTTCTTTAAAAATAAATATTAAAATCATTTTCTTTAATTCTTTTTTTTTTGAGTTGCCAGCAGTATTATTTAATGCATGTTGCATAATTTTTTTTGCTCCATAAATCATCAGAGTCTCCTCATTGTTTAAGAAAATGTTGCGCATCAAGAAAGTTTCCAGGGAAAATTAGCAGATGACTTATAAAAATGCAAAAATGATATGAGTTACAAAGGTGACACTTATATGCTTTATGGTGATTTTAATGGTTGAATGGGAATATTGCTTTGTTTACTCAAGATACTTCATTCCCTCTGTACTTTACATCAATGATTTATTTTATTTTTTTAAAAAATTAGAGAACTTTTAATTTTATAGCAAAATTGAGGGGAAGATATAGAGAGTTCCTTTATAACTCATGTCCCACACGTGCATAACCTCCCCCATTATCAGTATCTTTCACCAGAGTGGTACATTTGTTATCATTAGTGGGCCTATATTAACATATTATAATCATCCAAAGTCCACAGTTTAAATTAGGGTTCACTCTTGGTTTTGTACATTCTATTGGTTTGGACAAATGTATCACAATTATGTTATTGTATACATTATTTTCACTGCCATAAAAACTGTCCGTGCACCATCTACTTATCCTCCACCCCTAACCCTATCCTTGGCAACCATTGATCTTTTTACTGTTTCCATAGTTTTTGCCTTTTTCAAAACGTCTTATAGTTGGAATTACAAAGTAGACTTTTCAGATTGGCTCTTTTCACTTAGTAATACGCATTTAAGGTTTGCATATGTCTTTTCATGGCTTAATTGTTCATTTATTTTCAGTCTTGAATAATACTCTATTGCTTGGATGTATCATAGTTTATTCAGTTTATTTATGCATTCAATAACTGAAGGACATCTGGTGGAATTTTTTAATTATTCATATATGTTTTTAAAAACAGTCATCACTTATAAGGTTTCTAGCTTACAGATCTGTATTTAAAATTGAAGGACATTTCAGAATTGTATAAATCTATTATTTTTTAGAGAAGCTGTACCTACTTAAAAATACTATGAAACCTAATTATACTATGATTTTATTTACAATATTATTATTCTTTTAAAAGTAAAATGTCAAAGTAGTGTTTTGAAATATTTTCTTTTGAGAATAGTCAAATTCTAAGTGTGCAGCTAAGCAATTATATAATGTAATGACATATAGTTGTATTTTATCACTGGCAGGTAATTTTTTGCACATTTATTGGCTTTCTACAGAATCTTATATGACAATTTTCCAAACATGAATTACACTAGAATCATCTACAAAATTACATCAAAAAAATAGTAAAAAGTTATGTCACTGTGTTCCCTTACATTTTAGATCTGCTGAGGGTACAACATTTAATCTTTAGAAAATAGGACTAGTTTTCACAAATGAGTATAACTGTATTGATTTATTTCTAGTAAGACTAAAAATTACAAACACTTTATATATAAGTTTCTTACATGATATTATTATTACTAACATCAAATTTTTTAGAAAGACCCTATTCTGATAAGTATATATAATAAAAAGTTTAGATTTCATCACTAAAGCTTTGTTATAGCTACATAAAAAACATTGTGCTAAGTTGATAGTTAACATTTTATTGTAGTTGTTTTGCACCTTGCTGATCTGGAAACTGATATTTCAGCATTCTAGAGTTGGGTTACTTTATAGTTTATAACGCAGTCTTGTATTTATCACATTATATATCTACATCATTTCTATCTCTACAAAAACAGTGTTTACTACTGAATAGTAAAGTTTTTCAAGTGTAGAGAATATCATGAGATTTGCTGAATAAATTAACTGTCTTGCAAATGGCATAAGAAATGTCACATTTTATGAATCAGAGTTAACAAGATCTAAAAAATGGTCTGTCACAATGTTCACAGTGCATTATAGGATTATTCTATCTGAGGATATTTGAAAGTATTTATGATTAAATTTCAAAGCATCAGTGAAGAATTTTTCCTAGAAAGTTTTAGAAGTGATTTCACCAAGATTACTCTAAATATTGTGAACATATAAGGTTTCTATATAATATGCATGGTTAATATTAATGTAAGAGATTTCTATATAATACTGAGAAAATATCAAGGAATATATTTTGTCTGAGGTGTATCAATTTTTTAATTTTTATAACTTAATTTTTTTTCTTTTCCCAGTAAAATATTTATTGCATACTGTTATTTATTCTAAAAGGCAGTGACAATTGCCTGAAGTGTCTCAAATATATTTCTGTATATTGAAAATTTTACGTATCTTCAAAATTACATAAATATGAGGCACATAAAACCTATTAAATTTTGTTTATGATAAATTAGCTTTTTCAAGAAGATTTTTACTTTGTTTTTGATGATCTTATTTTTGGAAATCTATGTCTGAATGAAAAATGTATCATGTAATCTAACCGCAAAGTCATCTTTTCTTCAATTTTATTAATGTATTCAACTAAAGGAAATTAATAACACAAATAAAACCTGTATTGCATGAAAGTCATTCCCTACATGATAAAAATTATTTTCATCAGAACTTAAGCAAGAGTATCTATTATATAAAATTATAGGCCAAAACCGATAATCTACAATTTTTTAACAAAACCGTCAATGTGTCTCGAAGAGTAAGATTATAGAATTAAGAAGGCTGCTGGCTAATAGTATAAACTGAACTCATTGAAGCCTAAGGAAAGTATAATTTATATAGTTAATACTTACCTTAGCTAATTAATTTGCCTTTTTCTTTTCTTGCCCTGTTGTAGTTATTTGATAATGTGTTCTGGATTATCTAGATCTTCATACTGCATTCTTGCTGAAGATAGAACAAGATAATCAAAACTGTGTATGCTTGGTAGCTAGTAAGTTGTTACAATGATAATAGTCCACTAAAGAAATAATTATGATTATTACAGCATTCCATACACATGCTAAAGACTACCTTTATCTCTATGTTTAAAAACCATGAGCTGTTTCATTATACCATCTTGAAATCTCCTTAGAAATGGAAATTCATTGGCTCATTATTAAAGCTAAACAAAGCTCATCTCTAATAGGCTAATAAGTTAAGGTCTTTATTCAAAATGGAAATCATTAAAGATTATTGCACTGTTTTTAGATGGTACCAGATATGCTTATAAATGTTCACTAAGAAATTATATACACTGATTAAATAATCTAGACTGTGAGTTGCCTATTCACAATTCCCTACTTGCATAATTTAGGGAGCATTGTGGATGCAGCTTCTAACAATAACAGAAAGCATTCCTATCTGTGTTCCTTTTTTAAGACCTCTCCTAATGTTTATAATTTAACTTCACCCTTGCCTCACTATCTTCCTAATAGAGGGTGGGGAGTATTAATATTAATGCAATTATCAAAATTTCCTAGATCTTATAGGACAGCTTATAGAACAGCCACCTCAATACAGAATCTTCCTGAGCTGGGTCTGGGGTTTTTGTGGCAAGTCTCATGTACTATGATCCACATCTCAAGCTTTAGCTGAGCTCATCTCAGCCATGTGCTGTGTCAATGGTTTATGGATGTGTCATCAGGACTTATGAACACCTAGATAGGGATGTTGATATCATATAAATGGTATTAATGTTTCAAAAACTAGAATTGTATATTGTGAATTAGTGAGATTAAAGTCCATTTTCCCATCACTAAACACCCTGGACCAGGCTAAAAGTAGATTTCTAATTTTTGTTGTAAAACAAATTAGAATATCAGGAAATGCCTTAATAATTAGCAATTATCTTTATTTTTCTTTTTTCTCTACTTCCCTCTTTCCTGTCTTTCCCTCCTTCCCTTTCTGTCTCCCTCCCTTCCTTCTTATTTTTAAATATTGCTGTTTCTGTGTATGTTGGAATCAGAAAGTCACTTTCTCTCTGGCTTCAACCCTCCTCAATTTCCTTTTCTCAACTCTAAACAGATTTTCCTCAAAAGTGCTTATTTTGAGTTACATACAGTTTATTTTGTCACATCCCATCAACATTACAAGATAGAATATTGTCACAAAAATGACATTCTTTATATTAAAAATACAAGTC